>NW_007578755.1:190262-198859 GCF_000690725.1 Stegastes partitus
TGATAGTTTGACCTGATGATGATTAGTTGAGAGGAAGAGACAAAGGCAGGACAATGAAAGCAATGCTGCCCTATGGGATCTGTTTTTTTCCTACTGACGCACCAACACCAGTGCTGTAGCTTTTGTCTGGCTGGCTTCACTTAGCTGGAAGAGATTTCGGTGACCTTTCGACTTGTGAAACTGATGTGGTCGTGCTATGCTAATTAAATTTAAACTTGGCTGAGCTCCAAACCACATTCAGATGTAGTCTGGTGGATCTGTTTGCTCTCTGATCCCACTGTGTTCTGCACATTTACACCTTGTAGCTCCCCTTATCCAGATAGGTTATTCAGAGATAGATTATATGTTAATACCAGGTATAAGTGGGGTGAGAGGATCACCTAAGTCATAAGAACAGCTCCCTTGGGAACCACTTTGTTCAAAATTACACGGCAACAGTTTATTGAGACATGCCAGTCACACCACTGCCCTCCATTGCCATCCATTATACCGCCAGGCTACCAACTGCTGACAAACGCAGCAACAATTTTCACCTTTATAACACCACTAAATTTTAATGACTTTGCTGTGCGTCTCTGTATCAGGGGTGTGCTGGTAGCTGCCTCATCCATCTCATTAAACCAGCTATTGTAAGAGAGCTGTCAAATTAGTTCTATATCAAAACTGTGTGCACAGAAAATAGATGACACACTTTACATTAGCAATCTATGCAAATGCGGCTGGTGCGTTTAGATCGATTACTAATGTAGCATTTTGGGTAATGTACATATTAAAGTGAACTGTTTTTGTTTGTTCTCATGAGGTCATTACACTTGCTCCATTCAGATTTATTCCCACAGGACATGAAGGCTGAGCTGCTGTCTCTACATTTTACCATAAATTAGGTTACACTACACTGGATGAAAATTTAATGATCCCTATAGGGATATTAGGGCACAGCAGCCGAGAGAAGGATATGGGTAATAATAGGACAGAAAGAGATGGCTGAGGATGATACTACAGTCAAATGTGGTGAAAAAAAAAGAGCAAATCAATAACCACGCAGCATCCGACCATGTTTTCACAGAACACCTGGGCTTTAGATTGTATCAGTCAATGTGGGACTTTGATGTATATCAAATTTCCACAAAAAGACAAGGTAGAAGAAAAAAAAAACACTCGTACACTTATGCTGTCACTCTCGCCCTCTTCCTCAACACTACATCACTTATCGCTCTTTCCCTGCTCTTTGAAAAAGGTAAAAGCTGCCTCATTCATCTTCATTACAACACAAACGCCATTTCCTCAGCGTTCGCCCTCCTCATCTGTCTCTCTTACAGTCGTTTTGCTCTTCCCACATGCTACCAACATAGAGCCTGATATTTCATGTTTGTATAAAGACAGCCAAAATAGAAATGGTGTGTTTTTGTGTCCACGTCTGCGTGTGGTCCTGTCTGCTTTTATCAGGGGGATAAACGCAATCTGTAAAACAATCTAAATGCTTACTGCAGTAGACTGGGGGGGGAGGAGGAAAGAGGATGGCCTTACAGAATGAAACAGGGAGAGGAAGAAATGCAAAAAGAAGAAGCAAAATATGAAGGTTGATTTCACATTGGCGATAGAGTTACAAAAACAGGAGTGTATGTGAGACACTGTGGGAAAGAAAGGAAGCGGTTGTGTAAAGGCAGACAAGACACAAATAAATAAAACGTTGGGACAGAGTAGACAAGGAGAGGAAAAGACTGGAAGTAACTGTGTACATTTATACAGAGCATATATAAACAATTAGTGAAATGGAGTTCATCAGGGTGCAGTGAAAGTGTCTCAAGTGATTGCAGCATCATGATGTGCTTGTAAAGGTCGACGGTAAAACGAATGCAGCAAAGTATAGAGAAATCCTGGAGGACAATCTGATGCAGTCAGCAAGCGAACTGAGACAAAAACTAGTCTTCCAGTCAAACAGTGACCCGGAGCAAACAGCCAAAGCTACACAGAAATGGTGCCAAGTCGGAGCCCAACGCTCAATCCAACTGAGCATTTGGAGCTGAACTTGAAAGGGACTGGACACTCATGATCCCTGTGCAACAAAACAATTTTATAAAGAAGAATGAGGTAAAACTGAAGTGTCCAGATGTGCAAGGATGATTTAGACCCATCCACACAGGCTCGCTGCTGTAAGTGTGGCCAAAGGTGCGTCTAATAAATAAACGACTGGAAGGAGCTGAATAAGTAGGCGATCACTTATGTTATGTTTTATAGGTTTAATTATTCACATTACTTAGTAGGAATCTGTTTTCACTTTGGCATTTGACATTAAGGGGTATTTTTTCTGTGAATTCTTGTTTTAAAAAAACAGATTATATTGACCATAATTCAATGTTGAAAAGTAATAAAAAGGGAAAGCTTTTTATAGGCTCTGCATGAATCAGAGAGAGACAGAGAGCAGGAAATAAAATCAGATTCTTCATATCAATATATGTAATATGTGATATAATCAAATAGACGTCCAATCAGAGAGAGACAGAGAGCAGGAAATAAAATCAGATTCTTCATATCAATATATGTAATATGTGATATAATCAAATCAGATCCAGCCTGGAGGCATACTGTATGTGAATATATGTGGAAATAACAGACAGTTAAAAGAGAAAAGAAAATAATGAGAGACAAATGTGGTTTTATTTAATTTCACTTCATTGCATAGATGACCTTATGAGATAACATCAATGACAAGACATGCTTTCTGACACTCTCATGACTCAAAATCTAACGCAAAATATACATCATGAAGACTCTTCCTGAGATGTGCATAATGTTGTCATGCCTTTTATTAGTCAAGATAAAGGGCCTTGCACAAGGGCACCATAGTCTTTCTACACCGGAGGAAGTTAAGGCCAATTCAGGCTTTCCACGTCCGCATGGCTGTAAAGGGCTACAAGATTACATGCGACATATATTTTGTCATTCATGGAATCCACACCTCAGTGGACATCTATGTGAAGCCCAAATGTGTGACTGCACGCACAGTCGTCCCTGCAAGTACATCAGCTGCACATGTGCCACGAAAATAAATGGTGCTTGAATAACTGTTTGTTCCTGAAAACATTTCACCTCTAATCCAAGAGGTTTCTTCAGATTGAAGTAAACTCTTGGGCAAGAGGATGAGAGGTTCAATGTTTTCAAGAACCAAAAAGACGGAGGGTCGTAGGATTACCATGACCTGGATAACTAAGAATGAACACAGACAAATGATTGTTGTGAGGAGAGACTGTGCAACGAGTTTCTCTGTTATCCACGTCTTTATAATTCATCATTGAAAGAGTTGTAATTCAAGGACTGGCTGCCAGATTCTGGAGGTCCTAATACAGAGGGACGTTTGAAATTCACCAGAAATCCTGTTCTGTGTTCGTCCACTGCACACCTCAGGAATAATCACACTGACACGGTGCCTCAGTCAAGTCTGTAGCTGCCAGATCCTGTACAAAGTGCAAAGTCACAACCTTTCAGAATACGAGACCTTCATGTGTTTTTCTGTGTTTGACATGAGGGGCCATGTGAGCATCTGCAGCAGACTGATGCGTATCTATTGAAGTATGAATAGAACTCCATGCACATCCGATCAAAGTCCGCACCAGTCCATCCGGAAAGCATGAATTGGCCCTTATCCTGTCGGTCCAGAGATCAAACCGTCTGGTCACAAGCTTCTCTAACTTTTAGTCCACCACAGCGCCATAAATAATCCTAAAGCATTCCAGCTAAGTCTGGCAGTTTTCACAAGTCTTTCACAAAATCTAACACATGCAGGTGGTTTGTGCAATGTCACATGCTTTTCCTCTCAACTAAAAAAACAATAACAGCCGGATACAAACAGGCTCAACAAACATATTCACGGGAAATTAGGAAAGCCAATCGACCATTGTTGAAGTCACAGCCACACACGAAACACACACTCACAGGCACGCACCATACGGTATAAATCTGTTTTCAATTAGCTGCTTGAAGGACAGAGGGAGGGCGAAGTAAACAGATTAGATTTTTCCTGATTTCACTTTACAGCTTCCGCCGTTTAAATGTAGTATGTTGAAGAATGAGAGAACCTGGTCTGTGTAATTTCTTTGAGCAAATTAAAGGACCTTTTATCACTGAACTCTGCCTCTGGGTTGGAAGCTTGGACCTTTGGATAACACCCACCAGCATCTTGATCAGTTAATAGACGCAGGATATAAAGAGTTGTGTTTTAAAATGAAGACCGGCACACACACTGTGCACAATCAAGATATGTTGGCCATTATTCACAGTATAAATCATAGACTGATAGACAAAAACAAATCACTATTGTATAACAGACAGATTCACACCTTCAAGCTGCTCTCAGTCACTACATGGTGGTAGCCGCCCTACTCATTTCAGAAGGGTTAGGTTTAGAATGAGGTAAAAAAATGTACCTACTGAAAGATCTGTTTATCAAGAACTGACCATAACATTAATTAGAATTCATTTGAGAATGCTTGCGGCTACCTGGGAGAATCACACACATTCTTTTTCTGACTGAATCAGTGTTTCCATTTGTCCTATAGACTCCCCGGGGGACCAAAACGAAAAAGCCTAATAAATATAAAATGTGGAGGCTGTCACCTCTCAGACTGCTGACCCAGCAAGACTTTAATGTCAGCTGCACTCTCAGACAGGTGGCTTCCTTCCTCCGTCTACATCTGCGTCCCCTCTCTTTAAGCTCTCCTCTCCATCCCTAGTCGGTGACTCTACGGGTGATTTCAATCATTAAAATTAATTAACCCAATAATTTACTTTAATGCGTTGCTGTTGATAGTGTTTCTGAAGAATGAGACACACGTTTCCCATAAATCCCACTGATTCCTGCTGCAGCGCTTCTACTTGAACCCGCCTTACATTCCCTGCTGTCAGTCTGCGTGTTTGTTTTCTTTTACACTTTGCCGAAGAGCGCGAACATGTTGGAAGAGATTTCTCATTTGGCCTGCGCTCGATCATCTGCCATTGTAAGACCCTTTAAAGGCTCCACGGATGCTCGAAAACCAAGGAGTCGTTCTGTTTTGTGCTGTAAGCTGCAAAGCAGATTTCCAAACAATCTAATTCTCTGGCAGAAATGAAATGCAATGTAGAGGCTGGTAGACGTCTCAGCAATGTCCCTGTGTTCACTGATGCCTCTGAATTCACATGGTCATGAAATATTGCAGTTAAAATGCCAGATGCAGCCCCTTATTGTCTCTTCTCTATCATCTCTTCTAAATAAGCCTTCCCTTAATCTTCTCCCTTATCTTTACTTCCAATTTGCATTTTTTGATCATCTCTCCGCTCAGCTCCTCCCCCTTCCTCTCTTTCTCTATCAGCGGGTGAGTCTAAACGAGGGTGATTTATTATCGTACTCTGTTTCTCCTTTCCTGCAGAAACACCATTACTGTCAAAGTCACAGCAGAAACACTCGGGCTCGGTCGCATTTGACAATTCTCAACAGTGATGCTAACTCAAATACCAAATGCACAGTGACATCACATTAAAAAATGCTATCACATGCTCACACCACTGCAGACACGCCATTTGTACACAATCACACACACACCGTTATTGAAACACGAACACATGCAAATGACACTCATATACTAGAGGACAAAACAAAGCCCCTTTTTAACATACACCTAGCTACATTCATGTGCATGCATACACAAAAATGAATGTAAATGCAAATAACAACACAGACACATGTACCAACAAATAAATGCTCAAGTCTACTGATTTAAAAACTACTTTAAGTTGTTCTGTTCTAAACAATGCAATAAAATTAATGCTACCATCACAAATTACAAAAACGATTAGGACGTAAGAACATGAAGCAATTCACATGTATTAATCAGTTGTTCCATTGCCAACATCTGAGTGGATTACAACGTAACTCCCCCGACTGTCTCGCTGGTCTATAACAACCTGTAAAGGACACCTGGACAGATATTCTAGGAAAATCCAAAGGATGGTCACTCCAGAGTGCCTTCCCTCAATGTTTCTCCTCCACTCACCTGCAGAACCCACAGCTTGCAACACGACTTCAGGTGAGCTTGGATATGAATTCCACTGAACAACAAACAACATAACACAAACTCCAATGCAATATCCACATAAACATGATAAAGTTTTATCTCATGAAGCCCATCTGGCCAAACAGGAATGTGACCGGCGTCCAAAAATATCTCCTCACTTCATTTTAGTGTTATGTCTTTGCTGGAAAGTCAAACATAGTAAATAATCTCAAATATTCTCATAACTACGGATGTCCTGTGACCAGGGCTGATCGTGAAAGTTTTTATCTGATCAGTATCGGCATCGACCAATTCCCCATAGTTTGTTTACATGTGCTGTCACACAGAAACGTAAAGAATGCTGCTAAACAGCCACCTGATATTACCCAGTGAATTAGATTCTCTTCCCTACTTCAGTCCTGCTTAATTTGACACTTTTCACTGGCCTGAGGTCAGTAAGCCTCATAGAAGTCTTTATCACGGTGCTTCCTAACTAGCTAAACTCCCACAATGCCAAAACGGACGTGCCTGCCTCCTCGAGTCGCTACAGTATCAAATACTAAGAGACTCTACCTGGTGGTGCAACCAGGTACTACAACTAAGTGTATTATTTAGAAAAATGATATCGGAAATCAGCAGTACTAAACATTAAATGACTTGGATTGGGAGCTCGGGAGCAAATAAAACTAAAAGACATCTCTAATTATAGTTGTGCTTTAACTGTGTACCGTTAGTTACCTCATCTATCAGCACGATGCCGATCAATCATGTTTAGTCTTGTGTACTGTATGTCAGCTCAGCCCCCACGCAGAGATCCATGAAGGGAAACATCGTCAAAAATAAAAGCACTACCAAGACATATATGAATGTCGAATGCAGCATTAAACGTTTTACACATGCTGGAAAACACAAGAAAAATAATGTATTAAAATTAAATAAACAAAATTGTTCATTGTCTGATGAACTAAATTTGGTCAATTTTTTTTTTTTTTAAAAGATGTTCATTCAGATTTGAAACTTTAATTTCCACCAACACAGGCCAGAACACAAAGACTTTTGAGCCCAATTTGTTTCTGATCAGCAGGACCAGATAACAACACAGTTCCAGAGAATGTACAAAGTAATTTCCAACAAGGACTCCATATCTCTGTATCTGATTCAAGTCATGGGCTCAATAAAAATATGAAGACGGATTGGGCAAGATGGAGGCGTGGGTGAATATGAAGCAGACAAAGTGGGAGAAAGACAGCAGAAATAATAGGGGAGAAGGCAAGAAAGGCGCATGAGGAATAAGCAGAGTGTGTGAGGAAGAGAGTGAATGAGAGTGAAAGAGTGAGGGGGTACTGGGGGTGTGTGACATAGAGTCCCCAGAGTCCTAATTATCACTGTATGAATTATTACATCTGTACAACACGTTCATACACACATGTTGAGACTATCTCGCACACACACCTCTGGATCTCCCCTGGAGTCTCAGCTCTCCTGCCTCCCTCCATACACCTCTAGACCACTCTTCACCTCAGGCCATTTCTCCCTCCTACCAGCCTCCTCTACTCGCGCTCCTTCTCTTCCTGTCTCCTCCTAAAACATTTTTCTTTTATCTCCAGTTTCCATTCGAGTCACTTTTATGGTTTACTTCATGCAAACCTGATGTCAAAGCTCGATTTAAATGAAGAAGATGCTTTGCTTCCCTCTCGACAGGCGATGGTTATCACATCAAAAGAGCTGCTTTGGTGCAAGATGAACTTTTACAACACGTCTTGGCAGTTTTAGATTTTACAGGCTAATCCGAAACTAGCATTTTGACATTTGAGTGGAAATACATTATAGATGAGGCACATTATGAGGCAGTATTAGTTTTAGACTATTCCCTCTCTTCTCCTTTGTCTTGTTTTGATACGTGCTCTGTTTTTAGAGATGTAAACAGAAAGTAAAATAAGAACATCGCCATGGAGACAGTTGTTTAGCTGCGGGCTACAACTCCAGCTCCATTTTTTAGCATATATTTGTTTACATAATAACAAACCGGCACTGTTACAGCATGGCCAATGAGTTATTAGTAGTTCCCTGTGGGTCTACAGACAGCTACAATGTGGTGATTCTCAGGCAAGTTGCGTTCTATTCTATTTTCTAAGGAGGTTTGAGGAGGTTTATCCACGATGGGAAAAAGTGTGTCACGCTAAATCTGAATATAAATGTAGCATGTCTGTGGGTTCAGATCTGACTTCTTAGAGATTCAGAGAATAAGTATGAATTCTGACACAAATTGCAGCAAGTGGGTGTTGAGGGATTGCTAAGTACCTTAATTGCCTTTCACATCACATCACACAGTGTCTTCACCTCGTGTCTCTCCCCCTGTGCTTTGATTTCAACTCTCCTGTGGCCGCCTCAGTAGCCACACTTTTACAGTTAAAAAACCTTGTTTTTACATTATGTTAAGGCCTCACAGTTTGGGGGAACAAGTAGAAACTTCGTAGTGCCTATCTGCCATCTATTGTTGGGGGGTTTTGTATAATTTCAGTATCATTAGTCGTAGAGGGGGCTGCAGGGTGGCGCAGTTGGGTAGCACTG
>NW_007578755.1:199339-269426 GCF_000690725.1 Stegastes partitus
CACATATTGCCAGTACTTGATAGCCAACAAGGTCACCAGTAGACTGAATAATCTAAATGTTGTCCTTCCTGACCTCTCTGTCAGACTCAAGAGGTGTTTTCATCTACTGGTTGGTGGTCTGTTACCATTTGGCCGCATCAACATAAAAGACCAGAACTAAATCCCTCTGTTTCCATGGTAATATTTACAACGTCCTTGTGGCAACTAAAGCTCTGTGGGAATGACACACACACACATCTATAGGTAGCTTACCTGATAGGGATATAGTGTAACGCCCCCATTGGTCCGGTTCAGGTGCTGGTGTGCCTGCAGAGCTGCTGTACTCAGCACTGCTCCGCTCCCATTATTACTGCTGCTACCACCATTATTGCCGGGGCTGTTTACTCCAGTCGCTGGTTGCTGTTGGGCACCAGCTGCTTTTCCTGAACTGGAGGACCCGTTCCTTCTGTCCACCCCACCTCCAAGGCCCAAGGAGCTGGGCTTGGACCCCAGTCTGTGCCCTGCGCCTTGAGGTTGTGTGTTTGTCAGAGCACAGCTGGATGTTTGCCCCGCTGAAGGACTCCCGTGGTTGGAGTTAGACGGTCCATGGCTCGGGCTGGGCGTTGGAGTCTGGCTGGGGCTTGGGGAAGGGGACTGAGAGGACGAGTGAGCAGCAGCTGAGGAGGAGGAGGAGGAGGAGGAAGGAAGAAAAGGAGGAGGCCATTCCCGTGACACAGGACCTCCTAGTGCTCCAGATGCTCCCACAGAACCCGGAGGTCCTTGAGATCCGTAACGTCCAATCAGCGCCGGAGGGGAAGAGGTGGGAGATAAATCCCACTGGTCGAGAGTCAGGACCATTCGCACAGCTTCCTGCTTGAGCTGAGTGAGGTGAGTGGCGCAGACGTCGCAGCGGCTGTCTCGTTCGTTCCACGCTCGCCGAGAGCTGTTGGGCACCTGAAGTTTATCATGGAGGAGGAGTGAGAAGGACGGATCCTGGAAAGAGACACAGAGAAACACAAAACTGGGTTTTTAGACTGCTGACTGGAGGAATTCATAAAAGCAACATAAAGAACTAGCAGGAAGATGTAGTGAAGAATATAAGAAAACCTGGAGGACAGGAGCAGGGAGGAGAGGAAGAAATGGTAGGCGTTTCGTCCAAACTATGAAAACGATGAACTATGAAAAGCCAACATATCCATTTAGCCTGGGGGAAGGTGTGTAGCCAGAAAGACACACACACACCCAGTGCAAAACAACTGCATGTACAAAAATGCACACACACACATGAACACACACACACACTATATCCCGCGGGTCTAAAGGGTAAAACTGTGACCGGAGCTGGCAGCAAGGAGACTCGTCTAATACAGGAATGAAAACAACTGACCTTCTACTCTTTCTCGTTTCCTCCTTATTTCCCTTCATTTCTTGAATTTGCTACACTGCAGCCTGACATTTAGCGTGTTGAGAACATGATGTGACTTTGGACCTTTGAATCATCTGTGAAGCATCTTTGCTCAATAAACACTCAAAATATAAAAGGAAAAATCAACCAGCTTCCACTTCATACGAGAGGTTAATGGTCTGACTGTCAATTTTTTAGCACTGAGGACCACATTCATAAACGACATATAAAAGTAAAAGCGACCACTTTTCTCTTCATACAAGAGGGTAATTACTTGACTATTATAGGAAGTGACCACATTTATATCTTATAAAGAGCCACTAACAACCATGTGAATACGGTTCAGCTCAGTAAAAGTAACACAAAGTCATTCTTGTTCATTCATGACTTCGAAAGAGTTGTAAGTTTTTAAAGCAACACATTAAACTGCACTTTAGCTGCAATCCTCAACGAATAAACATCGTTTGACATTTTGGGTAGTCTCGATTTAAAATCCATTTTGAATTCCTTCTGCAGTTAAGTCAGTAAAACATTAAACACTAAATGTCTACAAATATTAGAAGGTTTGTACAAAAAAAAGGTGCATTTCTATGGAAAAAAAACAACAGAACATCACTTTGGTTTCAATAATCTGGTTTCAGTCATTTGCCCAAAGTATCAAATATTATAATACATAAATAATATTACATAATGTCTTCATCCAATCAGAAATACAGACAATGAGATCCAGATAGTTATGCCACCAAAGGGTCATTAGGGTCATATTTTATCGTCAGCCTAGAAGCATTCAGAAAGTTTGAGGATTTAGAAACATTAAAAAGACATGAGATAGAAATTCCTTTTTTCTATGTGAGCAACTGAAGATGGAAAATATTTCATTGGAGGATAAAGGTGATCGCTCAGAACAACTGCGTATTGATTTGCAATGACCTTTCCCTCTGAAGGGACAAGTGGCCCCAAGTCATGAGTGTCCCCCTGAAGTATAGCAGAGCCGCAGGATGCCCTCACTGTGGAGGTCAAGCCCTCGCCCACTTGTCAAGAATATGGTGATGGATGACTGATCTGACTATATCACTATTTTCCTTCTCCTCTGTGGACCAGTGTGCACCACTGAACTCTCACATGCACTTTCATCTTTGTAATGAGGGGTTTATACACTGCAGTCCTACTCTGATATCTCCCTTTTTTGTAATTGTCAACTAACTGATTACACCACCTGAGGAGGAGCTGCTCTTGAGCTGCATGAACATCACGGTCATCAAACAACAGCTTCCAACCTCATTTACTGTTTTTTTTTTTTTTGCCATGGACGTAAATGCACTCTTTAGTCACTGTTCCCATTGAAACTCCAGTTAAGCATTCTTTGTGACTGAAGCTCCTGCCATCCGTGCCTCAACAATAAACAGTCTTTGAAAGTCAGAATGAAGTGGGCCTGCTCAGCATGTTTATACCTGCCACATAGTAAGACTGGATGTTCACTGCTTAACTATACCATGTAGAGCAGGGGTTCCCAATCCTGGTCCTTGAGAGCCCCTATCCAGCATGTTTTAGATGTTTCCCTCTTTCAACACACCTGATTTAAATGATCAGCTCATCATCAAGCTCTGCAGAAGCCTGATAACGATCCTGATCCTGTGAATCAGGTGTGTTGGAAGAAGGAAACATCTAAAACATGCTGGATAGGGGCTCTCGAGGACCAGGATTGGGCACCTCTGATGTAGAGCATCTTTGTGGACTAATTTGCATGTAGATGCTTCCATAAATTAACCATTTGTTGGCAGTGGCTCTGGTGGTAGAGGGGGTTGTCCACTGAGTGCAAGGTTGGCAGTGCCCCAAGTGATGAAGTTTGTCTTGATGGCCAGCACCTTGGATGGCGGTTATTGGCATACGAGCGTGAATGGGTGAACGAGAAAAAATTGTAAATCGCCTTGTAGAACTTGTCCAAGGGTAAAATATGCTATATAAGTGAGGAGACTGTTCACCATTGTGTTTTTCTGTGAATTCCCATCTGTAGTGTGTTAAGTCTATGTACATGTAAATGAGCCACTACAGTTAAAAAGAATAATGTTTCTCTTCAGGCAAGTTAACCTGACACAGACAGCACAGAAAAATGTCTGTCAAAGACATCTCTCAGAAGACTTTGAGATAAAAGCATTCTACGAAACATGATTTCAGCCTTTAGAATGCCTAAAAAAATGAGAAACATACCCTAGAAGTACATTCATCCTTATTCTTACTGCAACAACAACAATAACAACTTTAGCAAAAGTCATACACAAGATGCAACACAAAATATTATACAAAAATTATACAATAAAATAATAATATCAATCCTTCTCGCTCAGCCCTTACCAGTCACTCTGTTAGAGCTTATCTGGTTAATTTTCATGTATGCGTGTGTGCGAGCGATTACAGTGTGTGGACATCGGTATATTTGTCCAATTTGTTTTGTGCAGTTACCGGTACCTGCGTGCATGGATGTTTGTGCATGTACAAGTGTGTATTGTGTGTGTATGTGTGTTTTTTCCAGGCTAATTGGAACCACTTGTGCAGAGCAAAGCCGCCCGAAATCTCCTGACATACCTCTCTGGTCTAAATATCAAAGTTAACAAGCAAAAGACACACACCCTGATACAAATCTGTGCTGAAACCTCCTTTGACCCTGGCATAACATATTTTTTTTCTAAACTTCCCAGAAAGCATGAAGCACTTTATCTGACAAAGGCCATTAGATAGAAATTGTTCATAAACTCTGGCTTTTCTCGGGGCCCTTGAGACTGATGGTGGGATTAAAATGACAGAGTGTGATGTTGTGAGCTTATTGTCAGCTTAAGTGTAGGTGTGGTGTCAGTGAGAGCTCTGTAATTCAACAAAAACATCTGTGCTAGGTGGTGCCAACTCACTTGATAACTGTAACTACCTTTCTGCTTTTAACCAGACCGCCTCCTCTGTAACTCTGGAAGCTCTCGCCCTTTTTCCGCACAAGTTACAGACTGACTTGGTGAAGGGTAAAGATCATCTTGTGCTATTTTAACTTGGGTTAGAGAGTGAAGATCAGAGACAGTCAAGAAGAATTGGATGCATCACTTTTCTGGTATTTTATCCTCTTCTGTATAAAGTCTTCGCTGCTCCCTGACACAAAATCTTTTCTCTAAAATTACCTTCTCTTGAAAGATGCTATTGCTGAGCGCTCAGGGCCATAACATTCAACACCTAGTCTGTAAAGATGCAGCATTTGCAGTTGTTTAAAGGAACACAACAAACCCGTCTCAGCAGTTGATTTACATGCAGGAAGTTTTATTCGAATATCTTCGTACATCGTGTCAAGAAAGAAGATGAGCATGTAAAGCATTAATCAAAGTGATGGGTCGGCACTTTTTATTTTCTGAAGTTTAATCAATACATGAGTTATGGAGATGCAGAGTTCATGCATGTGTGTCCAATCGATAGGCATATGATGGACGTCTCTTAGTAGATTTAGACAATCAGACGCTAAGATAGAGAAACAGATGATTGACAGAAGACTAAAAAACACAAAGGAAGATCTCCATCTAATTTATCGAGGCAGCTCATTTGCAGACGCCCTGGAAATAGATCCGATTGCTCATTTACACGAGTTTAAATCATTAACATGTTGTTTGTCGTATCCCAGACTGACAAAACGGCAATACAAAAAAAAAATCTCTGTAGATGTGTGGATGTCAGTGTGTGTGGTCAGTCTCTTTGGTGGCCCTTATCTAATAATTAAATAGGAGCCTATTAGCAAGAAAAAGAGAGTAAATGAAACGCACTGTCTGCCACACACAAATAGGCCTCTATCTGTAACAAGCCTGTTACCTTTCCTCAATCAATACCCTGTCTGTGTGTGTGCGTGCACGTGTGTGTGTGTGTGTGTGTGTGTGTGTGTGTGTGTAGAAGTGTGTGCGCACACAAAGCAACGTTTCAGCTAATAGTTAAATGCCCCCTCTCAATGTGAGAGCTGCCTGTTTGGCTATGTCAACAAACCACAAGACCACAAGACATACACACACTCATACACGGCGGGAGCAAAAATCTTGGCGCGCATTAGAGCGGGGTGTGTGTGTGTGTGTGTGTGTGTGTGTGTGTGTTTTTATGGATAAAGAGTACCTTGTTACTTGTGTAAGCTAAGTAGCATAATGAACAGAACATGTTGTTAAACGTATGCACACACACGTGCAGTAGCAGGAGTGTACAAACATACATTTTCCTACTTGATATGAGACGCCACTCACACACTCCAGATTACACACACACACACACACACACACACACACACACACACACAAGGACGCATGCCAAAACTATGTTTTCGGATATTCAATATAGTCAAGAGGTTTTTTGTTTGCTTTGACTGTATGCTCAAAAATTTTCAGACGAGTTGGATTGAATTTGCACCAATCAAAGCGACATGGAGGAGAGAGAGCAGTAGTGATGGCAACAGTGATCACAAAGACAGCTTCATGTGCTCTTGTTTGTTCTGGTTGTTCATTACATTCTGCTTATCAAAGCTTCTTTAAGAGTGCTGAATTACATATTTTCCTTCTACCACATGTGACTAAAAATTTCATGCTATAAAGACTTGTGAATCTTCCATTTTTTAGACTTATAATAAAAGCATATATTGTATATGGAAGAGGATGGCTCTACTATCATTGTAGAAGGACCAGAAATGTGTAATGTCATGCCAGCTATATTTGACCCATCCATGGGAATGCAAAAGAGAAAGCATCACAAAAAACAACAAGATATATCAGGAGAAGTAGGTATGAAACACATGGGCCAAGGCACACACGGAATCACAAATGTGTGCAAGGATTTAAAGAGAAGCGCTGTGTTCAGCCATATTTAGGTGGAAATAAATGACTGGACGAAACATGCAAAGGAGGGATGGATGTTGGATAGATGGATGATTTTGCAAAAGTGGCTTTAATGATGTTTTTACTGTTAACTCCATAATATGATTTAGAGCCAAACTGATACTGAATTTTTAGGACTGATGCCAAAACTGATTTTTACGGAGTTAAAGTTTATGAATATATGAATAAACTGGCTTGATATTATTGCTTATACGAGGTGTGTCAAAAAAGTTCCAGGACTGGTGTCACAAAAGATATATTACGAACTACAAACTACAAACTATGAGTTTTCCCCTTCAGACGATCAACCAGCATGTCTACAAAGAGATCCTGCAGCGTTTGCTTCGTTCAGTGCGTAAGAAGAGGCCAGAGTTGTGGCAGGACCAGTCGTGGCTGCTTCACCATGACAACGTGCCTGCTCACAATGCCCTGAGCATCCCACAGTTCCTGGCTGAGAAGAACATCACCGTGCTGGAGTAACCTCCCTACTCACCCCACCTGGCTCCGTGGGATTTCTTCCTCTTCTCCAAGCTTAAGGGGGTCATCAAGGGGACCCGCTTTGAAGACGTGGACGACATCAAGATGGCTGTGACGACAGAGCTGCAGAGGATTCTGGAAGAATCCTTCCAGGAGTGCATGGCGGCGTAGCAGAGAAGGCTGGGGGAGTGTGTTAGACTCCAGGTGGACTACTTGGAAGGGGAAAAGTTGTAGTTTGGATTTGAAATATATTTTTTGTAACACCAGTCCTGAAACTTTTCTGACACACCTCGTATATGCATCCAGTATGTTGAAAGGAATAAAGAGTAGCTGTTTATTAACTTTCCAGCAATGTATTTCACAAGGTAGTTAGCAACCCACTGTGAAAACATCACCTGATTCGACACCACCCTCCGCTCTGTACTGTGCTACATGTGCTGCAGACAGTGCTGAAAGGACTGTCAACAATAGCGTCTGAGCCACTTTGCTGAAAAACTACATGATGACACCATTTCTAAAAGCATCTTTTCCTGTATTGTTCTGTCAGAAAAAAAGCTTTTACGACAGCCCATATCACACAACTTATACACCAATACAGATGTATGTGTGATAGTCCAATATCACCTGATAGTTAGGCTTGATTATTGTTTTCTAGTAATGTTCAGTGAAAAGACACTGAGTTCCTCATATAACCACAACTTCAGCCAGTTTGAATCCGCAATCTGTTCTTACTTGTCATGAGAAACAGTCTTATCTTCCTGCTACGGTCATTATATACGGAGTGTAATCAGTGTAAGTAGAGTCTCATTTTACTGACTGTTCTTGTCAGATATTACAAAATGTGTCTGAGACAGATAGAAAAAAAATAAACCTCTGTGAGCACGCTGTGAGGCAATCTTCCCATCAATGCCAAATAAATAGCCCTGCTTTTCCTGTTTGCACAGAATTGGAAAAGTCCGATCTTTGCCAAAAATCAGTGAAAACGGAACAGTTAATCTCACTTGGCTTCTTTTGACCCCTCCGTATCGCCCTGTCAAGCACACGCGTGCGGCAGACAGGCGACTGAAGCAGCAATAAAGTGGACACGGTGTACGCTCCTTGAGATGAGGGTCTTGTTGTTCCAAATTAGCCGAAATTTGACGTGCGGCCAAGAAAAAGAGAGCGGTGGTTTTTAGAGGGGGAGAGGAGAGGGGAGTAGGAAATAGAGACAGTTTTTTGCAAATACTGGGCATGAATACTGTTTGAACACACACACACACACACACATAGACACACACCCTTACTTTTTTCTTCCTGTGCCCTCCCTTTGACCCCATTTCTGTATTTGTCTTCCCACTGATACTTCCTTTTCGTTATTTCCATCTCATCTCGTCTTTCAGCAGAGCAGCAGAACTTTGAGTTTATTTACATTCTCCTGATCCAAACACACACACACACACACACACACACACACACACACACTTTCTCATTAGTGTGGTATTACGTTGCCAGACGAGCTGAGGTTCTGTCCAGGCAAAACAGTCTCAAGGAGTTCAACATGACAATTTAATTGGAAGCAAATTCATTTCCCGCAACTTTGAACAATCTCACAGCATCAGATTAGCAAAGATGCTTTAGTGTTAACGCCGCATAATAACACTGTGGTTAGATGATAATGTCTCATTGTGAATTGTTACTTTTTGGGGGTGTTTTTTTTTTTTTGGCTCTTCTCTTCACTCTCCCGCCTCCTTTTCATCACATTTATCTGTCTCTTCAAGCCATCTCCTCACCTCTGAGTTCATCAACATTCTGTGAGTGACTCAATCAGTCTCAGCACCACAGATAGTCTGTGTGTGTGTGTGTGTGTGTGATTCATTTCCTCCTACAAGGGTAGACAAACACAGCCTGGGCTCTACACTGCGAGGATGAAGCGGCTGAAAGGGAGAAAGCAGAGGAGATGGAGACAAGCTAACTGAACAGTGACCTCAGCAACTCTTAGTGGCTGACAATCAGTCTGTGCAGCAGTGACTGTATACGTGTGTGTGTGTGTGTGCAGACTGGACACAGAAGGATGCTATTACTGAGATTTGATGAGAAAAGACAGCTCTCCCCTGTTTGTCCCTCGCTGTTTGTGTGTGCGTGCATGCATGTGAGTGAATGGGAAGTAAAGGATTCAGGAAAATGGGCTGTCAAACAACGAGACACGTCCCTTTTATAAGCACACACACACACTAATAAATGGAAAAAACCCCACTCCAGTCCACCACAAACTGAGTATAAGGTAGCATTTTGACCCAACACCATTATTATGTTCCTATTTTTCAAAACTTTTCCTCACCCCTTGTTCACCTCCACTATTTTTAGCAGCAGTTCACGGTGTCACATTGAAGGAGCAGAAGAGAGGATGGCAGATCAGAGACAGAAAGAAAGGCGCGTGACAGAACGCCGCATATTCCTTACTATTGTTAGTTTTATTAACGAGAAGGTGTGCAATCAGTTCCAGATGAGTGACAAAGGAAGGCAAACCTTTCCTCCAACCCCCCACACTCATTTGCATCCTCTCATCTCTCTCCTCATTCATTTCGCCACTATTTGCTCCTGTAGCTACATATATTTCTCAGCAGGTCTGGGATCAGTGAATTCATGCAGAAGAGATGCAGACGGTCTCCTGCACCTGCTCTGGGAGAACACACACACACAAACACACCACACACACACATATAAAAGATGTAAACTAGCAAAAACCAAGAGCAGAAAAGAGAAAAACATAAATTTGAACTGTGATGGTGGCCTATGATCACATACATTGGTCTCACTCATGATGGAGGATGATAGCGTGTGTGTGTGTGTGTAAGTGATAGAGTCTGGTGTCTGTGCAGGAGCAAGGTCAATAACACACAGGTTATAAATGACATCACACACATCAAACACATGGATGGGCTCACATATAAAGGACAAATGTTACGCTGACTGAGGCCAAGCACAGTCTCTCCGTCACTCACTGTGCTGTTCTCTGAGCTCTGCTGGCGCAATATGCACATAATATGTACGCACACACACACACACACGTGCAAACACAATGTGACACTGAAAAAACACTGCCTCATGGAGATGGATATGATTCTGTCAACTAGAAGCAAGTCTACACAACAGGAGTGGGCTAGTTCAGATTCTACCCAGAGCTACACACATACTATCAATCAATCAGACTTTATTTATATAGCACGTTGCACACAATGAAACAAAGTGATTTGAGGATGAGAGATATAAAAATGCAAAAAAAGACAAACACTACCCCTCCACATCATGTTATAAATGAATGCCTCAAACACACAGACACTGAGGAACTTGAAGTCTCTGCACTTTGAAGCTTGAAGGTGAAGCTTGATTTATATTTACCCAGCGTTGAATCTAAAGCTGTAGGTGCACCGCAGTCTGACATTTACCTCCTCAGAGATGTAGCTACACATTGTGGCCATGCAGACCACAACAACCGGTTTGCTTCGCCCGCTTGGCAGTATTATGCCTTTGTTAACATGATCTGCAGGAAAAACAGCGCTTAAGTGAAACAAAATGTTACATGGAATAGGTTGTAATTGCATTTGGCTCGCTCATATTGCAAAGCCAGCATTGTCAACAATGTGTACAGTATTGCCAATGTGGACATGTGCAGTTTTTCTTGTTTTCGTACAGCTCTGCCAATCTTTACATAGATCCAACATGTTCTGATGTCTTCTCTGTTTTTGTGCCGCAGTATTTTCTGTAAAAGTAGCTGCTGTTCAACATTCATTAGCTTCAGCTCCAACATAATCTGCTCAGTTTCAGTGGAGAATGAAGTACATGAAGAAATCCAACACAGTGGCGTAGAAACCCCACCATTAACTAGTGTTTCGGAGGTGTAATTACAGAGAGATGCAGACACACCAACACACAAGTGTAAATGCTCACAATGATGTAGGCCACTTGTTTAGTCTACGGCTCAGGCTCTGCGTGGTTTCAAAGCAGGAGTACAGCTTGAGCTTTAAGAATACATTATTAAGTTACTGCAACTGATCAGCATAGATCACAATCAGATGCCTTTATTACTCTTAGCGCCGATCACTGATGTCGAGTAAAACTAAGAAAAAACAAATATACTAAAAGCTAAGAGAGAACAATCTGTCATTATAACTTTCCACTGAAGCGATTTTGTTAATTAACCACAACACAGCTACAAGCTTATTGTCAATAGGGCTTGTGCACTGCTGCTGTCAGCATGAGGCGGGAATGATGGAATGCAGCTTGATGTACTGAACTTAATTCTTATGTTCATATATTAAAGCACGTTTAAGAGCAGGAACCAACAATTAATGACATTTGCCAAATACAAAATACTACCACAAATAATAACAGTGCAAATATTATAAAAATGTCATATGCAATCATATTGATGCTAAAATAAAATTGGTAAAGCATGTGTCCCATTACAGAGACTTGGATATAAAGGTTTGACAAAGCTGAAATGGAAGAACAGGCAAGTCAGAGTGAAAGGAAGGAGGGCTGAAGGCAAGCAAGCAGAACATTCCTGCAGAGATGGCTTCAGCATGTGTTTGAGAATCGATCGTACAAAGTGATGCAGCGGCAGGCAGATAAAAAGATGAAATGCTCTGATTTGCACACTTAATAAGAAAACACTAAATAAGCTCAGTGTGTTTAAAAGCTGGTGAAGAGGAAGATTAGTTTATTCTGTAGCACACAGCAGAAATAAAGCAGAACGCAGAAGCTGTTCCTTATTAGCATGTTAGTGAGAGTCTAGACATTGAGGAAACTAACCCCTGGCTCCCCAGAATCCTCTTTGTTTCCCCTCAGTGACAAATAACTTAAGGAGCCCGGTAGGTTTTCTCTCTCTCTCTCTCTCTCTCTCTTTTATTACCTGCCCCATCCCCCTCTCCTCTCCTTCCCTCTCTGAAGTATGTCTCCTGTAATCACCTTTTTAATTGGTCATTCCCTCGTATGATCCGATAATGAGTGTAGGAGTTTGATTGGTTAGGACATAACTGTAACCTATTATGCACACACACACACACACACACACACACACATGCACATTTGCACTCATGCACATATGCATAAAATCACCTGTGCATACATTAAGACGAACAGACACACACTTGTATCTGCACACGTTCACACACACTCCCTTGTGATGTTGACACGCTGTATTAATGACAAAGAAAAACGCATTAGAATGTTTGTGTTGCCATAGCAATGCAGAAATTAATTAGCATAAGCAACTAACTAGCTGGAGGGGGTGTAAATTAGTCACTGTATTCTGTTTTTCTGGAGACTTTCAGAGTATTTGTGCGTACCTACTTGCATGTGGAGGTCTGTGCAGCATGTGTGTTGCTGGGTGTGTCGGCGGGGCTTCCTACTGTCAGTAATGATACAGGTGTCAGATGTGATCGCATAAACATTGGCATTCAAACCCACACAGACACACACACACACACTCACATCGATCTCTCCATGAAGATCTTTCTCATACTTTGGGATTCTATCAATGCTCAAATCAATTTTCATTTTCAGTGAGGCTGGCACAGCAGGTAATTATGCAGGATGTTAGTTTGGCTGAGCTTCCACGAATTAAACAAAAAATGCACCAGATCAAACTGATCCTGTAGTACAGAATGTATTTTCAGGTAGAAAACACATCACCACAATTACCGCCAAGCGATGGCCCTTTTCCTGAGTCGCAGTGAGGCCAAGGCTGCAGGGTGGGTTCACTCAAAGACGATGAGACAGTGGTTTCACATGCTTTGATGCGTTGGTCTCCGTAGACGTTAATCTCCTTTGAAATCTTACTTCTTTGAAAGGTTGTGGGCAGGCGACTCTCATGAGGCAGACCATGCTGATGACGTACTTCGGTCTGCAGCCCGCCAGAGGCTACATTCATGCAGCTGCTGTTTGGGACTGACAACCATAATTAATTGGCTGCCTTAAGGTTTCCATGAATTAGTTTAAGTTAAGTGCTCATCATGCATGCCGCTCCACAAAGTTGTGATTTCCTCGCTGCACGCTTGTACGACAATAGCTTGCTTGACCTGTGCGTCTGCGTGTAGCGAGATGTTAAACCTAATCAAAGAGCGTATACGAAACACTGGAAATCAATTCTACAGACAGATCAGATGCAAAAGCGTTTACATGCGTTTTGTGACTTTTACATTTTTGCTTCAATCATATTTAAATTTGTGAGTTTTCCTAACTGTCTGTACATGTGTGTATGCTGCATGTTCACCATGTGTGACAAATGCTGCCTTCTCATTAGCGGCTCGAGCTACAAATCTTGTCCCAGCTTGTACAGAGTTAAATCTACAGACGAGCACCCTACTGTAGTGCAAATGAGTTTGCTGGCTGGAAAAAAGCCTGTTTTTTTTATTGGCTGCCCATCTAGATCAGTGCCCAGTGCCATAAATGAAATAGTTGTTTAAATTACTGCCTGTTTTTTTTTTTTTTTTTTATGTGAAAGCTGCTTGCTGGTGCCTCTTTTTAAATTATCTGGCAATCCACAGTGGTGCCTGACTTTAAATGAACTGCGTATAAACTCTGCTGCCGGGTTTTAAATTATTCCACCATCTGCAACAGAGCTGCACTGTAAATGAGTCGTTTGCTACCCGAGTTATATCTGAAGATAATCTACTCCAGTGTGTTAGCTACTCTAGTCAATTAGCTCGTTGTCTGCACCTGAATATAGATGAACATGGCTTCCTTGTGGGCTGTTTTAAGTGAGGATGCAGTCGATGTTCTTTTTTTTTTTTTTTTTTACACGGGATATTTGCAGGCAGTTCAGGTGACTCCAGATTATAATCCTGTAACACTATAAGTAACAACTCATTTCTCTGTCTAATCATGATGTGTGATTGAACAAACGGTGTGTGGACACTTATCTCAGATGGCTGGAAATCTATTATGACTCTAAATTGAGTGTAAAAGTCTAAATATTCACCTCGGTGCCCCACTGTAAATGGACTGTCCATTCATATTATACCCTTAGAGTAAAATGCCAGGTAGTCATTATTCCCGGTGAGAAACATTAAGTGTAACCATGACATTCTCCATCTGAATCACAAGGGTCCATATCTCTGGCAGTCTTACCACTGCCTGGTCCAACACATTAAACTATAGAGCAAACTTACATTGACTGTATTGCTGCAATTAAACCCACTCTTGCCAGTACAGCTGTCACTGAGGAATAGCAGTTAAATCCTATGCTTCAGGAACCACAAGGAAAATCATCCGCCCATATTATCATGTCCTTTTTCCTGTTCTGCCTCTCTGCATGGATGGGGCCACACCTCTACTTGACTTTATATTTAAAAAAAGTGTCTTTTACACCAAATAAAGTATGATTTCCCTCACAAGTGTTTATCCCCCTTTTGCCCTCCACCTTCTTCTTATCTATCTTTCCCCAAGCTCTCCATCTTATCCTTTTCTGGTCTACCCTCTCTCTCTCTCGGTCTCCCCTCTCTTTTCTGTACCCTCTCTTGTGACTCCCTCTTTCTCCCCCCTCTCTCTCTCTCTGTCTCTCTCTCTCTGACAGTGACAAATTGCCTGTTGGGTTAGGTAATCCATCTTACCGTATCCCACACCTGAATACACACTCTCCGATGCCCTCCTCTGCTCCCCTCTTTTTCTTCCCTTTTTCCCACCCATCCGTTCTTCCCCTCAGTATCCTTCCATCCCAAGGTTAGTGGGGCTCACCGGGGAGGAGCTGAAGGTAAAGATCTGCCTGACAACTCCTACTTATACATGTGTGCGCACATACCAGGGAACAGGTGAAAAGTGTGTGCACAGAAACACTAAGTGTACCCTGACACATATACACACTGGATAAAATATACAAACTCAGTGTACCGCTGCATGTCAGAGTGTTTCCTGTGTAATCGTGGGGCAAAAGGTACAGTATGTTGAGTTGTCAATCAAAAACAGCCACTAAATTAACTACAACAGCGTTTGTAAAATAGGAAAATAAATCCATACATATGATATATTTATATGGATTAGTTTGCATCTGCCAACTTTCTTTACCAAGAGTCAAGATCTAAGGATTTGATTGGTTTAACTTCACTCTCTCGCTCCCTTTTTCAATTTCTTACTCAACTATTTTTAGCGCTTTTCAGTGTCAACACATTATGAACATTTTCCTGGAGAGCGTGTGTGAAATTTGTGAGCTGTTATCTCACTCTTTTCCTGCGCTAATGCTCAGACAAATCTTTCAAACTAGTGCTGAGAAACCTAAAGCATTTGTCCTCCTGAGTGTTTGTACATATTTTCATGGTGAACTGTTTAATCATTGTCGAGTTATTTCAGTTTACTTGAAAAGTGCAGCAGCAGGCAACTTGAACCTGCATTCTGTCTAATAGCCAGCAGAGGGCGACTCCTCTGGTTGCAAAAAGAAGTCTGATTGCATAAAAGTCTATGCAAAAAGCACCCTTTTTTTCACTTGATTTACTACCTTACTAAATATTTTTCTAATAAGTTTATGGTCTCAGTCACCAGTTTCTATCTCCTTCAGTACAATATAATGTTTATTTTGTAGAATAAAAAAAGAATTGTCTGTATTTTTTGTGGTAGACAAATTGCTTATATATGGGCCTGTATGGTTTCAAAAGATTGATAACGTGATGTTTAAATTCCAAACTCAATTCTTCGAAAGTCTTTCGCCGACAAACCAATGAGTGACATCATAGTGGCTTTGTCAATCTTCATATACAGTCTATGGTGCATATGACAGTCTCAGGATCAGGACATGTATCGTATTCCTGTCTAAAGAAACTGTTCTTGGGAGTTCAGACACAAAACAGTTACTATACTTTGAAAAACAAATAATGATATGAACAAACTACCATGCTGTAAAACAGGACTTTAAACCAATTTGTAAGTTGTTTCCACCAGGCTTATACAAAGAGGTTTTATGTGTTTTAACATAAACCTTAAATTTCCTGAGGGTGTGCTTCAATCCATCTGCACACCTCTAAAACTAAAACGCTTTTTTTTAACAGTCCAATATCCATGAAAGTCAACGGAGCGTGTTTGCTCTTTTCCAGGTTTTAGAGTCACACAGTAGCACTCATTCATACATGGGAGCTCTGTAAAGAAAGGCACAGTGCTCCACTGTTGGCCAACAAGGTTCTCAACAGGGAGCAGCTGTGGTTTAAGAGCTTTGCTCAAGAGCACAGTTGTTGCTGAGGGCAGGAAGGCTTCATCCGTGTTTCACATCAAACCCGCGTTTGAAATGAAAACTCTCTGACCAGAAGGCTGCATTACCAACTGATAGGCTACCGCTGTTTGAAGATTTGATCAATCAGATATTGTTTGTGCAATCACATAGGACACTGAACGAATGAAATAAAGCATAAAGAGGAGAGATATCAGAAGATTAAAGAGGAGGAACGCTGCTGTAGTAGGACTTGCTCTCTGACACTGTATGTATCTGGGTGTACAGTCAATGGCAGATAACAGTAAACAACAACAACCATTTCAAACCGTCTAAATCGAGCCCCGCAGGCTCCATCTGCTCAAGGTAATTGGAAAGTTTAACGGCTAGAGGCTATTCTCTGTGTCTGATTGAAGCACAGGCTGGAAACAAACAGCCAATTTAATTCTCTTTCACTTCTCCACACACACACACTCACACACTCCCTCTGCTCCCACCTTGGTGCAGCCTATATGAATTATTGCCTCTCCTTTTCTTTAAACCTCTATTCTGATTGTTTCTTTCCATCTTTTCTCTTCCTTCCTTCTCTGTCTTTTCATCCTCCACCCGCTCCATCTTTCTGATAATTCGGAGAGAGGAATGAAGTGAGGACAGAGGGGATGCTGCTGAGCTCAGATGGATGATCAGTATTAGAGGAAAGTGGATGAAATGAGAGTGGATGAGAGAACCTTGCAGAGCACAAATCAACCATTTGAGTGTTGTTTTAAGAATCAGTTGGATCATATTGGAGATCCATTAAAAGAACAGAAGCCGTTTTAAAAATACTACAGTGACTGATACACAATTACTGTAGTGAAATCTGCCATGGAGCCAGACTGGAAACTGCAGCTTAAATGTCATCCTTGTTCTCATTTCACCTCCTGCCCTTTACAATGCTCTGACACAATAGACTCACAGTCCTGCTTAAAATACACAAGCACACACACACACACACACACACACAGTGCTCTTCTTATCCTATCTTTGGCATTAGTCAGCCTCTTAACCTATATAGTTAAGCTTGGAATGTACACACACGAACACACTAATTTTGCCGTCCAGCAGTGCAGTGTATAGAGCAGGAATGTCATTACAGTACTTGTAAAACATGAACAACTGACTGGCAGAGCCCTGGCTCTAGTTTTGACCCTAAAAGGAAGGTCTGTTGCCACAGTAAGCAGTTACAAACACACACACACACACACACTGTACAAGGCCACCGCACCTTTGTGAGGGCAACTACATGTCACCTCATCCCACACGCTCTCTGCATTCTCGTCCACTTCACTGTTCCCCACTTCTACATATTAAGCTCCGAATATGCTGCTTTACTGCTAATGGTACATACATCTGGGTGGTGAGGTGGTTTTTACTTACATAAAGCTGGAACTAGATTCAGCATTTTCAAAAGTATTCAGCATGTTGACAAAAAGGAAAAACACATATTCAGAGAAACACTAATAGAGCGACATTAATCTTCTGCTGCTGAGTTGTGTAACATTTTCTCTTGCACCTGCTTCTAGAAAGTTTAAAACAAAAAAGCAATTTTTAGCAAAGGTCCAAGAGGCCATCTTAATTTTAGTAGTTTGCTGCTGTATTTGTCACACCCTGAAATGTCAGCGTGTCATCTCAGATAGCCATGAAGTCACAGCAGCGTTCACGGTATCAAGCATAAGTGAGCTCATGCTCTGTAAATAAACCTGCAAACACTGCAGACTGCGGGAGGCTTCGTGTATATGTGTATATATTACATTCGTACATGTGTGTGCGCGTGAAAACAAAGCGATCTCTTTTCCTCTAGCCTTCTCTAGTTTCATCTGTATTGTGAAGATGTATCATGATGACTTCATCCTTTCTTTTATATTCATGCCACGCTGCTGCACAGCCAAACATCAACATCAGGGCTAAACATACGAAGAAACCAGACAGAACCACTTGATTCCTTATGCAGAGGACAAAAAAAACCCTGTTTAATCTCTACTCACAGGTAGTCCAACATTTCAATCTCGTATTTTTAATCAAGGTGAAGTCATTAGTAACCATTTTTTCAAGCACACGCACATCGACACGTCTTCATCATTCTAATGTAACCTCCTCATCCTGACCCTAAAGTAGTCTTGTGGAAAAAAACAAAAAAACAGCACATACGCACTCACACATCATCGCTGTCGCTCACACCTCCGCCTGTCATGAGATTTTCCTGGTGGGAGATGCTGAAGATAGATGTGTTATATGTGAATATGTGATAGCCTTTGACTGCTTGTGTGTGTGTATTTGCATGACTGAATGTGCATGCTTCTCTGTGATATATCTGCTTATGACAGCAGGTTGGCTAATGTTAGAAGTGTGGTTAGCAGGTCTTCAAATAAACCGTTCAGTGAGTGAGACTTCACAGTGTCACACAGTGCTGGAGCTGGCACCTGCTGCTACTGCAACACTGGAACATTTCACTTTTAATCTTGGCTCTGGATGACGGAAGCGAAAACTTTCGAAAGTTTGAGAAAAACAGTGTCTGAGACTGACGGACAACCAAAAGATGGACAGAGGCAGGCAGACAGATACACATGCATTCTTATGTATTTATAATATACATCTATTTCAATCCTCATAACAAGCGTGTACATGCACATAGAGAATGTCAAACGTTGTTTCACCACTCACACGAATACACGCTATATGAAAGTGTAGACAGGGCAAGACGGATAGAGGAGACAGCTGCATAACTGCTGTATAGTGTTCTCTATTGTGGTGACAGAGAGGCAGTTGCCATGGCAGCTACGAACCTCATGGCAGCAGGTGTTGTTGCCATTTTCACCACCATCCAGGAGGGTACATGTGTTCTGGGTAACTACACATGCCAGTGTGTGTTCATTTGTGTACGTATTTAAACCTCTGGGTACCTCGGTGTGTGCATGCGCCTATAATTTTGTGAGTATGTGTACATGCTGTTGTGTGCCAGTTTGTGTTTGTGTGTGTGTGCACTGATGCATGTGATTTGCCTGTTATTGCAGTATGTTGTCAGTGAGCTGGAGTGGCAGGTTTGTTTTGGTCTTGGAGTCTGTGAGGAATGCAGAGGTGCTATAAATGTAAAACTGGCCTCTCTTTGTCTCTGCTTTAATAACTACAAGTGTTATTTCAATACATGTTTTTTTTTTTTTTACTTTCACCTTTATTTTACAGTAGACCATTTTAATTACAGTAATTAAGGGGATGGAGAACGACAGAGGTAATGACAAATGTCCCCTGCCAAAGTAAAAACCACTCATCCACCAGGATTTAGATTTTAACCTTAATGCAGCATGGAAGTCATTAAAAGGGGGGCCTTGGTAACACATACATTTCAAGTCATACACCAAACCAACTGTAGTAAACTAACTACAAAATGGGGGACAGAAATCAGAAAGAAATGGCCAAATTCTCTCATTTCTTTTAAAATCAGCCAGTGAGTGCAGTTCAAGAGTCAATATGGTGATGGCATCTGCTGCACAAACACTTTGCACAGCCATCCACTGGATCAATAACGTGCCTCTAGTTGTCAGTTTCCTAATGAATTCACATTGGCAACCTCAGATTCATCATCTGCTGTCTTTTGGAACTGTCAAGGCTTTTCACGGCATCTCTGGCTCTTTGTAGACAGGTTACACACAGAGGCAGTGTGTTGACTGTGGCAGCCTACTGGCTGGAGTAGTTAGTCTAATTAAGTGAGTCCGTTCTGGGTCAGTGACAGTAATGACAATGATAGCACTATTAGAGAAAGGATCTTCTTTTTTCCTCTAGCTCATCGCTTTCCCTCCTGTTCCTCATTTTCTTCTGGCTCCCTCTTCTCCACTAAATTTAAATCTTGGTTTCTCTAAGTCTCCTCTCTTTCTTTGAAGCCAAATTTAATGAAAAAGGTACGTGTGAGTGCAGGAACATATGTTTGTGTTGACAAATTTTAGCTTAAACCCAGTGCAGGGAGGGTATTTCTGTATTGTGAGGACATTGTAGACAGTTCTCATAACTTCAGAAGGCTATCTGAGGTTAAGGGTTATGCTTTTACTTAGGTTTAGGTTGGGGTAACAGTTGAGGTTCAGCATTTAGTGAGTAAGGAGGCTGTGTGGAGCGTGAGTGGGCGTTCACAATAACACGAACCAACTGTTGGGGAACGCCCACTTTGATTGAACTATTGCTATTTGTTCAGCAGAGAATGATTTTTACTTGTAGTTGTGATAGTTAAAGTTAAAATATGAAATATGTCAAGTGTGAGTGTCGTCACAAGGAGAGAGAGAGATAATCTGTGGTAATGGGTCCCATGCTGGTATCTTGTTTCTGCACGGCAACATGGTATGCAAAAGACAATAAGACAAAACTGTAACACAGAGAACAAGCAAAAAAGGATGAAAACGTAGGAAAACAGCAAAGAAAATTCTGGTACATGGGACTGATACAGGGTCAGACCTTTTTAGTCTGTGTAACCTTTAGCCCTGTTTTAGCTTTAGAGGTGGGCTAAACACATTTGAAGCTGACTCCAGCTCTTTCCAAAGACGTACTGCTTAAGGAGAGACATAAGGAGCAAATAATGGGTAACAACCAAAAACAACAAACTGTCATGTTTGTGTTGGCTATCATTTTCACCTACAGACCTGTAAATTTCTACGACACCATCTAACACTGTTGTAAAGCTATTGCATTGTTTAATCTGTCCAGAGACAGATTAGGAAAGACATACAGACTGATGACGAACTAAAAGGAGTATATGAACCTTTGATCCCTACAGTAATGGGATCCAGTGGTGCTATTACACTTTGGGAGGGCATTTTGCTGGCATGTTTTGGGACAAATTTTCCCCTTAGGGTTAGGGTTAGTGTTTGGGCTTATCCGATAATGGAGCATTACCATTGTTTAGTTATGCTTTATTCCTTTATTGTTGGTATTCTGTTACTCGTGACAGGTAACCAGTCAGGTAGTGCTATGAGTGGGACATTTCTTGGGTTTTTATATCAGAGCTAAAGCAGTAAATTTATAAACACCATTTTTTTAATCAGAAATCAGTATTTTTAAAAAGTAATGATACCGATAATTGGAAAAATGCTGACTATTGGATCCAGTAATTGGCCAAGCTGATAATCGGTTGACCGCTGGTGTGAGGGTGAGTCAAACTGACGTAAATCTAGTAAGAATCTCTTCAGTTCAGCCTGCATCAGCATCCCTCCCTCCTTTCACACACACATATCCATCCATCCACACCATCTTGCTGTTATTGATGAAGGCACCTCTTTATATGGTAATGTCTTTCACACCTGAAAGGCATCAGGAGGGCATGATCGCTCTCTCTCTCTCTCTGTCACACACACACACACACACACACACACACACACACACACACACACACGTTGCCAAAACACACACCAACGTACGCGATTATTCACGTGAACTCTACATATTTTTACCCTCGCTTTGCTTCTCACCCTCACGCACACAACCACGAGGAGCCCATTAACACTGATGGAGATATGTATGCGGCTCACATCTGTCACATGTCGCTGCCGTGGCAACACCAGCTGCCGTGGTTACCGGAGGCCTGCTTCTGTCGTGTTATGGGATTTGGTTATTACAAGAGAGCTAGCTACCTGTGTGCAGAAAAATATCCCTTTGAGGAGAGATCGCTGAGCAACGATACTCCACCATTTGATCTGATAAGCGCACTAATTACAGACTAATTATTGGTTGTAGGTGACAATTAGCGACTTGGATTAGTTAAACTGATTATACCCACAAACGTATCAAGCACACTTGTTGTAGTGGATTGGAAATGCATCTGAAACAGCGGAGGGATCAGAAAGCTCTGAACCTTGAGTTTATCTGATGGTCAGATAAACTTCTCACCATTTTCTGACTAAATTCACCATGAAAATGATTAGTTTTGCAATTTTAGCATTGAGAAAGAACACAAATGTTTTCCTGAGCATATTTGGCAGTTTGTCACTCTTTATTTTTGGAGAGTAGCTTAAAAATTCTACAAATAAATCACAAAAACAACAAAAATACAACTACCAAGCTTTTACATCAACAGTTTAATCTCCATGAAAACTAGCAAACTCCAGCGGCTGATGAAAGCTGTGTGATACAGCTGAAAGCTCTGCAAAGGGAGTAATTGGTTCTTGATTTGGGTCATTTGGCCAGATCATTTAACTAATTGTTTTAGCACTAGAAGGCTCACTCCGTCCTTAAATCACTGACTGTGCTTTTGAGAAAATATCATTATGTAATATTATTATCATATTAGAAGTTAATTTAACTAAAATTAATATATGAACTATATTCCACACATATATCAGTTAATTTCTGTTTTTGTTGAAGCACCAGCACGCAAGTTACTAACTCAAAGTTAACTGATTTCAACACCATGTTTCTTGGACTTAAACTTGTCCAGAGACAGAGGATTTCTACTAAAATCCTCCATAAACTTAATTTTGACAGGAATATCACTAAAGACCTCACCAATACATCATTCAAAATTCAGAATACCATCCATCCATCCTTCCATCCATCCATCCATCCATCCGTCCATCCATCCATCCATCCATCCATCCATCCATCCATCCATTTTCTTCTGCTTATCCAGACAGTAAAAGGTTACAGGTAGCAGCAGGTGAAGCAGAGCATTCCAAATGTCCTTCTCCATAACAACATTTTCCAGTTCCTCCTGGGGGATCCTGAGGCATTTCCAGGCCAGATGAGATGTGTTATTTGTCCAGTGAGTTCAGGGTCTACCCTGGGGTTTCCTCCCAGCTGAGCCTGCCTTGAAAACCTCCACAGGAAGGCACCCAGGAGGCGTCTTACTCAGATGCCTGAACCTCCTTATCTTACTCCTTTTGACGTAAAGGACCAATGACCCTCATCCTATCTCCGAGACTGAGTGTAGGCACCTCACAGACTTTAACCACTTGTATCCACGATCTGATTCGTTCTGTCCCTATCCAGAGCTCATGACCATTGGTGAGAGTTGAAACAGATTGGAAAAAAATTAAGAGCTTTGCCTTACGGTTAAGCTTTGTCGTCACCACCATGGTCTGGTACAACACCTGCGTTACTGCTGTCACTGCAACCACCTGCTCCATTTTACCAACAACATCCTGACATACCTAAACTTTGCTACAATATCAATACTATCACATCACAAACGTCATGTAGAGCAAGAATTACTCAGGATTGGTATGATGTTATGGTGTTAATTTTTCCATATAAGAACAAATAGTTTGAGAAGCAGACAAAGAAGCTGGTTCGTTGCAAAGGTAAGCAGAGAAACTAATAATGTTTGGCAATAACTCTTGGCTTGCACTTTCTAAAGAACTGGTTGAGTTTATGGGAACTTTGGCATGAACAAGGAAACTGAAGAAAACTGCATGTGAGAACCATCGAGAGATTTACTTTTCCAGTGTCACCACATTGTAACTGTAAATGATCCCAGCCTTGGTAACGTGCATTAAATCTATGTGCAGCATAAACGTCTGACAGCTGTTTAATCTGCACTCACATCTCGGCAGACACATCAATGGGTCTGCTAATATAAACACTTAAAGTGCATATATGATAAATATATCCAGAAGGAAGTCCAACAGTGAAGTACTCTGTCCTTCATGTACCATGTTCACGTCGACTAAAAAAGTGCAGATGAAAGCAATCTCAATAAATCTCAAGTTGCCAGTAGGAGGTCCTCAGGGAGTGAATATACTCCCAAACATGTCCTTCTTTGGCTTTATTTTTATGTCTGAAGTGGAACTGTATATGTTTCGCTTTATAAACATGGGTGGTTTTGACTTTCAGTTGATCTGAAACAGACACTTTGCTGGTGAATAAAACGCACCGAGTGACCCACTTTCCTGAGCTGAACTGGACGAACCAAAAGCACATCAGCCCTCCATCCATTTATGATTTGGGCGTGGACATAAGGGATGAACACACAGACACCGACAGACACATGCATGTACACACCAGTAGAGCAGCGACCGAGGCCTTAAGTGAGTACAGCTGTGTAGCCAGATGTGCTTTGGAGTCCTGTAGTTAAAAGTGTGCGTGTGTGTGTGTGTGTGTGTGTGTCTAAACCTGAAAACATACATGCTCATTCTAATCCCTCAACAGAGCACTTTTTTGCCCCACACTCCCGCCCACTCTGCCCCCGGCAATATGACCTGCCTGCCCCTCTCTCTTTCTCCCTCTCATCCAGCTGACAACAGGAGCAATAAAAATATGGGGCAAAATGAACTGAAATGGAATTAAGTTTAATTGGAGGGCAACATCTAAGTCACATCAGGAAGGAGACACACGCTACATACAGTGAAGCCTTTTGCCTCCATGTCTGCAGTCAGTTACTCCTCCAGTCGATCTTCGTCTCTCTTCTATCTCTTCATCTGTGAACCGCCGTGACTCCTGGAGCAGGCGGTTCTTGAATGACTAAATGCATTAATGTGCCGTGTTCAATGTAATTGACAAAAAAAAAAAATGCACAGACAAAGCTCTTTGTTTACACAGACTAATAGTAGCTTTTACAGTCTACAAGTGGAAAAGCCTTCAAACGGTGGTTTGTCTGCTACAATATAATATCTTGACATTTAAGCATAATGACAAACATGGAGGCGTGTTTGTGTGTGTGTGTGTGTGTGTGTGTGTGTGTGTGTGTTTGTGCACAATCACGCACGCACTCACACTGAACTGCAGACATGCAAACAGCAAAATATTCAAAAGGTAAGAGCGGTGAAGGTCATCATTAGCATACTATTAACAGCCCAGTGCGAGAATGTGTGTGTGTGTGTGTGCACTTGTATTACTAATGTTGTGGAGACAAATGTGTTTACATAGTCACATGTTTCTTTTTATTTTGTCCCTTTTGGATACAAAAAGCCAGTCCCAATAACGTAGATCACTAAATTTCACGGTGGAGAATTGATTTGATGTTCAAAAAAAAAAAGAGGGTTTAGGTTTGGCAAGTAGTGGTTATGGTTATTAATGCGAGCAAATGTGATGTACTTTGAAACAATAGAAACATGAATGTGTGTGTGTGTGTGTGTGTGTGTGTGTAGGTGTGTGTGGCTAGCACGGGTCAAGCATGACTTGTCGTGTATTCAAATCCAAAGACAAAGAGAGTTTTGTTTTGGTGTGTGTGTGTGTGTGTGTGTGTGTGTGTAGGTGTGAGTGTAGGTGTGTGTGTGTGTGTGTGTGTGTGTATACGTGAGTGGATGTGTGTTTTTATTCTAGCTGTGTGGGGTCACATATGTCCTGTGTCCTGTGGGAATAACATGGGGTCTCATGCTGACAGTACACCAGGAACACACACACACACACACACACTCACACACACATACACACACGCACACACACACACACACACACACACACACACACAAAAGCTGAACTGCTGCTCCAGCACATTTGGTGAAGGAGAAGGATTATTAAGTCACATTGCTTCACCGAGGAGTTCAACTTTTCTGTGACACAGAACACCTGCATGGGTCACTTCAGTCCTGTAATAAGAGGACGAGGTTAAAAAAAAAAGAAAAAGAAAAAGAAACAGCCAGGAAATTCTAACTGGCTAAAATAACTGAACTGTGCAATTCTTCAGTAATGACCCAGAGGTATTTTTATAGCAAGGAAACTAACCTCTGCTCCTGCAGTGGAGCTGGTCAGTGGCCAACAACACAAAATAAGGGCAGTACAGGGCAGCTTTCAATTAGGCTGTCTGTATAACCTGCAGAATGCCTGTTAGTGAAAACAGGTTTAAGTCAGAGACACATCTTGTACTATAGTTTAAATTCCTTATGAGTTAAACCATTCCCCTACGCCATGAAACATACAGTTATATGAATTTTACTGATATTAGTTTCTGTGAAGCATCGCTTGTGTCTAACCAAGGTTCAAACAAGCCCATATCAAAGGAAGAAATGTCCAAACACGAGCAAAAACAGCCAATGTAATTAATTCATACAAGAACCACTGCAGTCTGGAGCCACAAACACACCCTGAGTCAGTCCACTCAGGGAAAACTTCATTAGAAGCACAGACACAAAATAACACATTTAAGAACACATGCCAGAGGCACATGTTTGCTCTCATAAGTGTGAAATGACTATGACTATATTCAATGTGCTGCATGCACAGGGTACGTGTACAGAGGCCACAAGATTCTCCCAGTGTCCCAGTCCATTTCCTCGCTCATACTTCAGAGTTTGAGTCAGTCGGGCGCGCGGAGAAAAATTCAATAAAATCTCTATTTTTCATTGACAAAGCCTTGAGCCATGAGAGGGATCTTGGACTTTAATGACCTTTGTGAATGTTTTGAGCTGGCAGACCATAGTTTTCATACAAAGTTTGGTTATACTTAGATATCATCCTCTTCTATATTAGTTGCAGATAGATTTAAGATTAAGATTTACACCTACACCAGCTACAACACTGTATGATGTGCCTACACTTAGTCTACACTGCAATAAAGTTAACCACAACGGGAAAGCCTTAATCAGCCTGAACTAAACCAAACCTCACAAATAACGCTTTAATTAGTGGTCTGCCAACCAACAGTCCCAACTAACCCCCACTGCTCCTAACAATTTCCAACTGTTCATGCTCTCGAGCTAATAAGAATCCCGTGACTCCACCTCTGTCTCTGCACAGTCAGCCTCAATGCCACACTACGGTCTTATATCTGACTCTGTCTCGATAGCTGCACTTTATCAGCCCCATGGTGCGTAATGTCTGTTTATTTATTACCAATTAACTCAAAGGCTGATGTGTGGACCACTGTATTTATAACTAAAACTCAGTCAGCTCCAGCAGCAGGACATTAGACCTGAAGGCAACGTGTTTGAAAAAGAGTCAAAAACCCTGCCAGGATTTTCAATAAGTTTTTTTTTCATCATTAATACAACATGTGCATGGCCACTCTCTCCATGAACCAAACAAGTCTTGAAAATTAATCCTATTTGTTTCAATAATGTGAAGTCAAAACCCAGAAAGAAACACTTCTTTAGTGACAACAAATGGCTCTGCTTTTAGTTGAAAAGAGCACGTTAGATGTTGCTAGCACAGGTTTATTTCACTGATTAATTATAGGTTAAAAAGCATAAACCCAGTAAGTGATGAGATAATAAGAAATATGAGATACATGATAGTGCATGATTTGATCTGACTTCCTGAATCAGCTTGCAGCACTCACATCCTTCATATTGAGACTCACTGGACAAATAGAAATAAAACTGATTAGATAGATTCCCCAAAGAAAAGAAAAAAAAAAGGAATCACCTGTCAAAGATAATTAGAAACGGCAGCAGTCCATATGGATTAATAGCTGCTCTAAGAGGTCAATGTCTGTCAGTAATCCATCATGTTAATTCCCTCAAAAGGAGAAAAGCAATATAGAATAAAGTGAGCTCATTGATTTTTTGGTGATATAATGATCAATCAGGTAAAATGGGAAACTGTAAGACAAAAATCAAAAATGTCTCATCGATGTTTATCATTTTGTTTTTGACACTCCTTCTTGTAATTGATTAACAGCTTCGGATACAATAATTATCCTGTTCAGTTCCTGCTCTTTTTCACAGCTGGTCAAATGGGGGTTGGACAAATTAGGGCATCCTCGTGATTTATGACAACAATAACTCTGATGACACAGCAACACAGTAAGCAAGGGGATGATTAGGAGTCTTTCCTGAGCAACCGAGTTAATAAGTGTTGCTGTCCAAATGCCACAGTTAATGAAGGAACACGTTATTTTTGGATGCCACTGAGCAAAACTAACTCACCGCTGGATGGCAGGTCAGGTGGTACAAAAGCTTACATGACTCCTAAACACACTCGTTCACATCATGAGACACAAGGGCAAGAAATCAATGTGTGATTTTTACCTTGCTGGAGTAAGGTCCGGGGATGAGCAGTTTCAGCGCCTGTCGCTTCAACTCTGTCAGCCGAGCGTTGCAGTTCTCGCACCATATCCCTCTTTCGCTACCGGGGGAGCTTCCGCTGCCTGAGGCCGGCGAGCCCGTCCCAAACCCCGGGGAGCCACCTAGAGAGCCCGGTGATCCTGTCCCAATCCCTGGGGAGATGGTCCCTGGTGATCCAGAGAAGGACCCCGGTGAGGAGATCCCTGATCCTGGGGACGGGGTGCCCGTGGAGCTTGGCATGGAGCCGGCACCCTCTGGGGCGGGACGAGTGCCGGAGCGAGTGTTTTCCTCGTACGCCTTTCGGTACCACGTGTCCGGGAAAATGGAGGCAGATTTGGTCGGGGAGGTGTCCGGCATCTATGGAAAGGTTTTTGAAAAGTTTACTAAACATGTCATGGCAGGTAAATCATAATCGGCTACATCATGGAAGAGTTGTGTGAGTATGTACTCTGATAAGTCTGCCCAACAGGTTGCACTGGAACGAGAACAAAATCCTGAGGAGGGGGAGCGAGCACACAGCCTGTATATATTTGCATTTTGCCTGTTTTCCCAGTTGAGATGAATTCAACAAATCCTCCAATATTTGTGTGATTCACGAGAGAGAATCAGCAACAAATGATCCTGGCTGAACCTGAACCAGAGCTCCAGTGTCTATTCTTACAGCAGACAGTTACAGTATGCCATGATGCAAATAACCCACCCAGGCAACAGGGAGCCAACCTAACATTAGGGCATTAAATCAAATGGACATTCAGTTAAAAGCCTTCCAACATTTACGCGGTATTAAACATTTACTGCAACGGTTCAACAACCAAAGTCAAAGCAGTCAACATATTGGATGGTTCCATTAAGCACTAAATAGGATCAAGTCCTCGTAGACCTTTGGTACTTTGTTCTATTCAGCCACACGGGAACATCAAATGAGCCGCAAGGAGTCGAGAATTTGATCTTTTGCGGCTGGGTAAATCCAGCCAGAGAACAGACCCATTGATGTGGTGTTGACTGGAGAGGTTGGGCACTACTGTGATCCCTCACAAGGGCTGTAATAAAGCAGCAGCAAGCAGGCTGATAGGTGGGAACGCTCTATCATCTGCAAGCGAAGAGGTGGGTGCAATGTGACCGAACCCTGCCTTATAAATTAATGCTAATTAGGGCTGTAGGTGGTAGGCACAGGTGTGAGTGTGTTTAACTGCTCCATCCTCTGCGATAATTAAAAGACGTGGCGGAAATGCATGCCCTTGTTGTGACACCATAAGCAGTGATGCGTGAAGTGTGATGTTCACAAAGAATCAACAGCAGGAACAGATCAGTTTCATATTTACCCAGGAAAGAAGAGCAAACTAGTTTCCTATGAAATAAAAAAAACAGGGTGTGAGATGAAGCACATGCAGCACTGAATGGATGATAAGTTTGGATGTTTCTTCTAACAGAGGAGTGTCTGTGGCTGCAGGAATGAATAACCTACCCCATATTTTCTGCTCCGGCTGCTCACAGACCTCTCCTTAGTCCCCGACAGTGAAGTCATGTTGGAGGTGAGAGGAAAAGGGGGGAGGATGAGGAGGAGGAGGAGGAGGAGAGGAGAAAGAAACCTCTGCTGCTGCTTCTTCACATTCAAAAAAAGAGACCACCGGGTCGATTTCAATTAACCACACGCCCCTGCAGTTTGCTCTTCTCAGGCTGGAGGGAACCTCACGCCACTTCCAGATGCATGAGGACACCGGTTACATCCCCATTCCCTTTCAAAAATTAAAATTAAAAAAAATCCCAAATGGTTTTTTTCCAATGCGTCTACAAGAAAATAAAAATAAACCTCGAATCTCTTCTTTGAAAAACAAGCAGGTCGTGTGAAATCAGACCGCTCCCTGTCCTCAGAGTGTGGATGGAGCTGTGCGCGCTGCCCTGCCTCTCTCCATCAGCTCTGCGGCTCAGCCTGCCCAGGTGAAAGCGACCCCTCCGGGGAGGGGAGGAGGGGCGGGCAGCTCCGACACACCGCTCAGGTTTCGCGGGTTACCGACAGACTCATTAGACCGAGTAAAAAAAAGATCCGGCCGCAGCTACAGGAGGCAGTTCCTCGTTGTTTATACTTGAAGTGTTGCCGTCCGTTTATCCTCCTGTTGACTTCCCGAGGCTGCGCACTGTGCCGAAGCCAGCAGTGGACTGAAGAGGCACGAGCGAGGAGCACATCTGGATGAGGGGCGGGGCCAACCTGCCCCTCTTCCACCTCAGGCCAATCCAGAGGTTCCAGCTGAGGGGCAGGTGGACTCTTGCGTGTGTGAAGCGAGGGAGAGTTTTTAGATTCCAGGATTTATGAGAGTGTGGATGTAAGATAAGCTGCACACCTATGTAGTGTCAGACAGAGGCACGTTCATGACTGTACTAAAGCACTCAGGACTTTACAGGTGTTTATGACTGGGTCTGGCATTTTTAGATGGACTAGAAGAGAAAAAATATAATAATAATTTTCTGTCTATATTCTCATTAGATTTGAGATTTGAGAATACTTTAATTACACAGAACTAAACAATTTCAATTAAAACATTTTTAACGGTTCACATATTTCACAGACTTTCTTTTTGCTTTGAACTTGACCTCAGAATTTCTAAATTCCTGGTTACAGCCATGGATCCCTCTGTTCATAATGAAGCAGGCTGCTGATGAGGTAAAAGGCTTTCAGGGATGGAGCTGAACAAAAAGGTTACACAGAAATGTTGAATAACTCTGCTCTGATTCTGTCAAACTAAATGTTGTAACCTCTTTTTGTCTTGACCAACTTCCCTGTTTAGAAATGGAAACATCTCTGTCAGTCAAAAAATAAATGAGAAAAGAAAATCCAGCCATTTAAACAAATCATGTGTATGTGGTGTGCTAAGGGGGGAAAAAAGATCCAACTCTTTTTGGAGAGTGTAAATATCAGTGCATGAGCAGTAATCTCTCTGCATCTGTAGAGAAGGAGACACCCCTACATGAAGTCACTCAAGTGTTTTCAGGAACTGAGAGCCGCTGACAAGTGGTTACACAGTGCACTCTGCTGCTGCCGTGGAGGTATTACTGCAGGAACAAGACTGCAGCTCAGTGAACAGGAGTGTGCCGGACATGATATGCTAATGTCTGTTTTAAATCTGCACAGAAATGCACACTGCACTGAGGAAGCAGCAGATCTTCACTGAAATAGACATGAAGTGATTTGACAGAACTATTTATCGTAAAGGAAGTTCTTGTGCCAGATATTGCTCAGAAAACAGAATTAAACAACATAAGAATACATGAGGCAAGTGTGATACATTACTGAAAACGAAGTTGTTTAAAAAACCCAAAAACAAAAAGTTAAAATAAGACTAGAGAAGTAATACTGGAAATGACTCTGAGGTAGTCAAATAATATTACGCAAGAAAAATGACATATTGCTCATTGCACTGACTGACAGAGTCATTAGACCGAGTAAATATTGCACATGATACTGAATTGATAACGAACAAACGACTGGGAAAAGTCATATTGCAAATGATATTATTATTCAGATATCAGTGTCCAGTGTTTATGTGTCCTTCCTGCAGAAAGAGGAAGTAAAACAGTTTGATGGCCACTGAAAGAAAAGATCTCCTGTAGCTGAAGTTTACCTACAGTGATTTCAATGACATTAATGAGAGGATGAATCCCATTTTGCTGCTTCAGTTTCAGGATCCTGGGACACTTTAACAGAACAATGTGTCAGCTCTGAAACACTTTAAGAGAAAAGACATATTGTCATGAAACAGTAGGAAAGACAAAACCACAGCATAAATTGTACGAGTGTGTTATGATAAAATACAGTCGTCCTCAAATTTATTCATACCCTCATATTAAAGAAAGAAAAAAACAGCCGTCATTGAAATAAGTTGAAATTGACAAAAGTAATAATAAAGTAGTAATAAAGTAATAAATAAAACTTTAATGAAAAAGATGATGTTGCTTTTGAATTGTGGTTCAACAGAAATATTTGGAAAAGAAAAAAAAACCCAAAAAACAAACAAACAAGCATGATGGGACCCGTAAACTAATATTTTGTTGAACAGCTCTTTGAGCCAATCACTGCAATCCAGTGTTTTCTGTAACTCTCAATCAGACTTCTGCACCTGTTGACAGCTATTTTGATTTTGGTCCACTGCTCATCAGCAAAGTGCTCTAATTTGTCTGGGACAGATTATTATTATTTTTTTTTTTTTGTTGTTTTTTTAATTATTCTTTTCAACCACAATTCAAAAGCAATGTCTTATTTCACCAAATTATAATTTTTATTCATTATTACTTTTGTCAGTTTTTAGTTTTTTGAGTGACTATTGTGAATTGTGTCTTTTCTTTAATGGAAGATATGAATGAATTTGAGGACGACTGTATGTGTGAAGGCATAGAAGCCTACAGATGGTTTTTGTAAGAAACTAAGCATCAAGGTGTCGAATTTAAAATCAATATATTGGATGTATTTCTGATAAAGTGTCGATATAGTTTGCCGAATACTGGCAAAAAAAATAAAATAAAAGTAGGGCATGTTAAACCATTATCAATAGACATGGGGTTATGCATGAAAGATGAGTTCATTAACTTGAGGAGACAGTTTTGCTTGGTTTCTGCACTTGGGTACTGAATGGCATCAACATGAAGACAAAAATAGCAAAAGCTGGTACAATGTTATTTTTAAAAATATGCAGAAGAAAAAGCGAGAAAGGCAGTTATAGTATCAGTATCTGGGCTCTTTAACGGAGAACACAAATGACTTGGACTTGCAGTTTTAATTCTGCACAGCAATAGACAACATGTTAAAAATATTTGTTACAGGATTTACTCTTTCTGGATTGTTATTTTTAACACCAACGCCTGAGGTCATGGGGACTGTGATTCAGCCAGACCCTGTACTCATTATTCTTGGGGTTATCTGAAACCTTTAAGACATGAAGTAAAACACAGCAGTGTTTGATCTCATACGGTCTCATAATAACAAAAAAAACAGATTCTCACATGAATGAAGAGTACCAATGTGTCATCATCTAAGATGTGGCTTGAGGGTAGAACTAATACTCTGCATTTGGAAAGAATTAGAAACATCTTAATTAAAAAAAATATGGCAACCCCTTATGCTGTACCTTGCAAATACAGACTTAGCACCACAGACCACTTCCTAGAGTCCACAGTATAGGTTTTAGATTGGGTCTTCGTGGGGGGGATGGGGTCGGATATGAGACTTTTTTAGTCAACCTGTTATGTCCTTATTTACGGAAAACATGTCCTCTTAGGGCTTCCGTACTTACTTGCTATTGTATTAGTTTACTTCATTAATTCTTCTGCTGTCAGATCTATGCATTATGTACGCTGCTGAATGAATGTATGCACATATATTATAAAATTCCCCCCCAAAAAATACATGGAAATATATATATATATATATATGTCACTTTGATATTGTGAAAATGTGATAGTGTATGATGCAAAACGTGCAGTGCATTGAATGAAATCCACAGAAGAGACTGAGAACATGTTGAAATGGAGGAGCTGCAGCAAACTGACATTTATTATTTTTTGTTGTTTTTTTTAATAGTGCAAAACTCTATAGGGTTTGGGTGGAGGGGGGAGTTGTGTAGTGGTATGATATCGTTGATCAAAAATGTTTAAAAAAAAAACAAAAAAACAAATCTGTATCCTGTGTGTGTCGTGCTCGCAGCAGATCTGCTTCACACCACCTGGTACACGGTGGATGAGTGAACATCAACCTGCCGTCAGTCATGTTTGAGGAAGCAGCGCACTCCGGTCCAGTGGGGGGCGTTACATCTCTAATGAAGGTTCCCAACCCACGAGTGACAACAAACACCCAAAGTTAAAGCAGGAATAGTCTGCACGACGTGTTACTTTCGCTATAAATGTTTAATAATTCCTCTTTTTTTTTAATTAGCTAGCTTCGTGTAGCAGTGGATGCGCACAAACACGACGATGCTCGAAGCTGGACGCTAACTATCCCAACAAACGGCTCGATTTGTGCGATTGTTAAGGTTAGTGGCTCGTTGTGGGTAATTCCCTCATTTGTTTTTGCCTCAGACAGAGCTAGTCGGTCGCTTTAATGGTTTAAATCTCCAGGTTTTTGGGGGGCGAATGGTTGCATTGTTTTGGCTAGGTGCGGCTAAAGTTCCCTGTGACTATGAAGGTAGCGCTAAATAACGGCTGTTAGCTGTTAATGACACATAAGTCTCCTTAGAAACAGTGCAAACCCAGTGTCACGTTTTCAGATTTTAAAAAAAAGCAATTAAAAAGCTGGTTCTGAGGGTGTTTGTTTACCAGCTATCATGGGTTATGTCATGTTGCAGCTTGTCTGCTAGCTCCCTGATAGCGTCTCTGGCCAGCTGCCCTGCTAGCTTGCAGCACATCTTGGGTTACGAGTGTTTTCGCTGCAACGTTTAGCCTCCACGCACACCTGTATCTACATTTAAATACGTAAATGCTGCCTCTTCTGTCATAGCGACAATAGTCTTTACAAAAAATGTGATAGATGCAATGGGAAGAGGAGTTTGATGGCGCCAAGGCCAAAGTACAGCCTGTTTAGTAGGATCCAAGGGGTGCTGGGTGCTTGAGGAGGATCACTGCAGTGCTCTTGTTCTTTTTTTTCCCAACCATACAGCTGCCAAACCTGTTCCCTGTGTGTCAGCCCTGGCGCCTTGAAGAACATCTTATAGATGCAGTAATGGAAGGTAAGCAGTCATGCCTTCATTTCACTGTCTGAAGTTTGTGATCAGTTCAAATGCTTTCAAGACTCAACGACATTTAGGTTATTCAGACACACAAGGTGACTCCAGAAGACAGTGGTAATATGGCTGCAAATGATTTTTTCAGGTAGACCTCAAAAAACAAGAAAAAGAAAGCCCAGGAAGATGTCGGATGCTGTGTCATCGCCGGCTGCAGAGGAATCAGATGCCATGCCAGGCGGGGATTTTGCCCCTGTCAGCCCATCCAGTATCAGTTCCTTACCATCGACTCCAGAAAGAGCAAAGAGAAAACCAGGACAAACACAAGAAGCCTGCCTGACCTCCACACCAGTCCACAGCTCCTCCACAGACATCCTGTCCAACATTTTAAACTCCCCTCATGGAGCAGAACAAGTGGGATTAGAGTACACGAGAGTCACCACTCAGCTAGAGGTGTGATGTTTACTTATTTTTTAACTGATAAACATTGTCTCAAGCTGCACTGTTCATCTCAGTAACTCCTTTCTGTACCGTTGTAGACATCAGAGATAGACTCATCATGCTCCAAGTCAAAATCCCAATGCAGAGCAAAGAGGGGTGGTGCTGGCCGGCCACAAAACGGTGGACAAAGGGCATCAAACAAACGATCGCACATGTGCAGCAAAACCAACGGTTCTCCAGCCAAGCGCCGGCGTGGCAGGACGCGGAAGGATGACACTTGCAATTTAAAAGGGGAAACCGCTAATCAGCGGTGTGAACGCTCGAGACCACGATTTGAACTCCCTGATTCAGCGGAGCAAGGTAGGGCCTTGTTCTCATCTGCCTCATTATACACTTAAGAAATCTCAGACTGTTTATTGTAGGAGGTCATCCCTGCTCACAGTCCAAAGCAAAACTGTATGTAGCTGCTATTTTTGCAGAATTAGTCTTAAATGTGTTCTGCTCTGTGTGGTTTCACCTGTGCTCAGATAGCTACTAGGTCTGGTCGAACCGCAAACATTTCTAAATAATTCCGGTGAGCTAAATAGTCTGCTCTAATTCTGTGTTATCTTTGTGAACCCCTCCCCAAAATAGATGACTCCTTGCTGTCCTCAGATCTGTCAATAGAGCTGAGTCACTATGAGGAACAGCTTCCCTCAATTTCACTCCAGGAAGATGAAGAAAGTGAAGATGATGAGGAGGAAGAGCTCCCAAGTTACTTGATGGAGGCAAATAAAAGTGAGAGAAACTCCAGTGGCTGAGGGCAAATGGTTGAATTGTGTGTGCTTGTTGTGTACTTTACGGTGATTATTTTATTTATGTTGTGTCTTTCAGAGCTCCCGTCCATTAGAGAAGGTGTGTTTGTGTGGCACAAGTTTAGAAGTTATCCATTCTGGCCTGCATTGGTGAGTACAAAAACGTGTGGATGCTTCTCATAGTAAGATGCTTTTGTGAAGGTTTATAGATGGAATGATATGTAATTTCTCAGCTTGGAAGATTTTAGCTCATTATTATTATTCATTTTGCCAATAAATCAACAAATTGACTCATCTGAGATGCTTGAGCTGAGGATTTAATCACTTAAACACCTGTTTTGCAAAGCTGCTGTCTGTGAGTTTTCTATCATACAACTTATATTCATTAGTTGATGAAACATTTCAGCGATGATAAACACTAAGTGCATTTAAGCAGTAAAATGGACTTCATACGAGGGGAAGCTGACGTTTTTCCTCGTATAAAGTCAAGCGGAAATGTGAATTGAATTATCATTCTGCACTTTAAAGTGTTGGTGAACCATGAAAGGCTGGCAAAACCCTAAAAGTTTAAAATGTCTATTTGTCTCTGCAGGTAAAAAGTGTGAACCGTAAGCAGAGAAAAGCCAGTATTGTGTTTATTGAGTATTCAAACCTTCAGAAAAAGAAAGGGTAAGAAACATTCGGTGTCTTCTCTCATTGTTTTGTTGCCTGATGTCATTAAAAATGGCCACACAAATCCAGATATTTACATCACACATGAATGACCAAACCATGTGGAGTTTGCTTTAGTTGTACTTTTGTGCACTTGAAGGTTTGCTGTGCCTCTGAAATCCCTGAAGCCTTTTGACTGTGAAGAAGCTGAGGAGCTGGTGGTAAGAACTGCTCACACGGTACTTAGTTGGTTGTTTTTAAAGCATTGTTTCACTGACACATTGACAGCCTGCCTCTCTGGTTGTCACAGTGTAAAGCCAAAGAAAATTTTGATGCTGCGGTCACGTGGTCTTTGGATCTCAAAACAGACTACGAATTCAAAATTGGTAAGCGTTGCTCATTCAGTGCTTTGACTAACAGAAACGGACAAAGCATTTTATTTAGCCCTCTGAACGCCTTGCAGTTTGTTAGTGTTTGTTTTTTTTGCTCCTGTCACAGTTTTAGCCACGGTGGGCTCAGTTTTCGCTGCAGTATAAACTCCTGCACCTGTATGGAAACAGCACAACCATGGCTAGAAAGAGAGAGAACTCCAAAATCTATTTTGTGCACCACACTAACATTATAATGCCATAAATCATAAAGAAGAAGAAATAAATTAAAGTGAAATCTCTTATTCCTGATATTCATTTTACAAAACAATGAGGAAGCCTGGGATCAACACGTACAACATTTCTCTAAGTGCCCACAGGTGTTACCGGCACTGGGGAAAAATGGCACTTCTACATGCTGTGGGAATTTTACTATGTAAATATTTGTTTCCCTGTGTGTCTCCTTCCTGCTTCGAGTAAGAACTGCCTGTAGTTCAGCTAAATTTTGTAGTTAAATTCTGTCATGCCACTCTTGGTCACTAATGGATTCTAATTTGAGGAGTGCAGAATTTTTGTTCTTTATGGAATCTGGCGCAGACAAATATTAATTTTATTTTTTTGCAAATGTTTAAATGAAACATGATGAAATATCCCAATGTTTACCTCAGGTTTGATTGTTTTTCCTGACAAAACTAAAGGTCGCACATGATTAGTTTGAGAACCATCCAAAAAATAATAATTAAATCCTTTCTGTTTTAACAATTTTTGCTATGATAAATGGTGTAATTTTGGCATTCGGGGGGGAAAAAAAGAATTTCTGAGAGCAGGTTTTGAGGTACAGAGGGTTAAATAATATTTAATACCACTGAATTAGTAGCAGTACTAATTATGTTGTGTCTCTGTAGCATGTGGCTCATTTTCTGGCTCCTTCATCGAGTACTTCGATCATGACATGAGTAAGTTTGTCTTTATTATGGCTTCAGAACACTAAGCTATGAAAATGTGAGTCTTCCTGACAGAGCTCTATATTTGTGGTGTTTCACTTCTCCAGGCTATCCAGTGAGGAGAAAATATCCGCAGGCAGAATCAGAGAGACTAACTATCGCAAACGATACGATGATGGAGGAGCCGTGTGACGATCATAAGGAGGACAGCTTTGGTGAACAGCAGGAGGAAGTCAGCAGGAGTTCAAAGAGACTACTGCCAGACCGGACCCATGCTGCCCACAACCGTGCCAATCAGAAGCTCGTACATTTTATTGTCAAGCAGCGCATGGTGGAAGGACACCTCCTGGTATGATTGTATCCATTTCTGTATTGATGTTGTAGTTCTTAGATTAGCAGCTGCTTTCTCACAACACCATTTATCCTGCATTCATGCTGGTAAGGCGTCCACACAGAAAAACATGATGCACCGAGCAGTAACTTTTCCAGAGCAGTGTGTGTACTCTGAAAAAGCACTGTCACCGGTGGTTGTGGATTCATGTGGAAACGGCAGTCCCCCTAGATGCCAGTCATCAGATTACATCCTGCTGCGTGTCATGTAATTTGACCCAGTTGTCCATGCTGAACTATTGTCAATGATTTAAATGAGTCACTGGAATTCGTTTCTTCACACTTTTGAATCTCAGATCCCTCCTGTTCACCAAGGCCACTGGTCATAGCTGATCCTTCCCCCTGTACAGCACTGCTCCTTGTCCTGTTCCTGTGCTCTTCATATATGTAAAGCATCCTCGGGTCACTTGAAAAGCGCTAAATGAATGCAAACTATCATTATTACCACTGTAGCTGCTTAGGTTATATCACTTTTCAGCATCTTCGCTTATGACTGTCACAGCACAAGGGTTAGTCAGTACTTTTAATTCTTCACTGAATCACAGTGAATGTCATTAGATCCGTCTGACACAGATTAACAATGAAAAACATCCGATGTTAAAGCAAAGGATAGGATCTTAACTACAAAAATAAACAAATATATCACACAATACATCATAAGTGAGGATTACTTGTAGCAGTTAGCGTGTAACCTATGATTGTAGGGGCAACCTACCTGTACGTGGAAGGTAGTTGGTCAGCTTCCTGGTAAAACTAAGTAATAAACTCGACAAATCTTTTGACAAATCTCACTACAAACACACAGATTGAGATTTAGACACACAACTCTCCATACACATTAACAAATAGTTTCGCTACAATAATACCCCCATATTGCTCCACTCACCCCTCCCCACTTGACGCAGCCGGACCATTACTCTGCTTAAACACAGTTCTCAACAGGTTCGATCCCCCGCCCCATCCACAGTCGCCTTGGACAAGACGCTGAACCCGAAGTTGCTCCTAATGGCAGGCAGCACCTTGCATGGCAGCTCTGTGGCCATTGGTGTCTAAATGTGTTTGTGAATGAGAAACACATTGTAAAACGCTTTGGATACAAGTGCTCTATAAGTGACCATTTACACGACACAATCATAGGTTGTAATGTTGGAGTTATTCAGACATGTTTCTAGATTTGAAACCAAATCGTATGGAAAGTCCCGCCCTGCAAGTGGACAGGATCGTTCCTTAGGTTTGTTGTGTATGAAATCCTAGAAGCTCAGATCCATGATTTTGATACTGTCATCCATACGCTGCAGTTTCAGCATGTAAATGCTCATTCATGGCATTGACTCCTTATTCTTCTTTTTCTTTTGATGTGCCTTCCAGCATATACAAAACACTAAACGGACATGCCAGCCAGGTAACAAAAAAAAAAAGAAAAAAAAATGTTCTTTGGAGAAGCTAAAAAATGGTACAGCTGTAATTCTGGCCAAAGCAGCAGTGAGCTGCCCTTAATTTTTGCATAATTACAAATTCCTTTTCGCTCCCTACAAATGTAAATCATGCAGGAGCTCAGCCAGCTTTGCCAAGACTAATGGGTGTGCCCAAGCGTGCAAATCTGAAACAAATCTGTCAGAGAGTGAAAACACGTCACCTACACTTGAGATTTTAATGTAATGAAATAAGACGTGTAAAACTAAGCATGATCAATAATTCTAGTATAATAATAGGAATTTTAAGCACCGCTATAAAAACTCCCTGACTAAATAAATAAAGAAATCCATCCTTCCTGTGTAACTCTCCTTCCAGGCTGTGATCCGTGGGCAGCAGCAGTCCAGATGGCTTCGCTCCTTTTTGAGCGCCAATCGGAGACGGGTGGTGAACATATACCTGGAGGACGACCAGCAGTTGGACCAGGTCTACTGGTACCTGAGTGAGCTCTATGCAACGGCTGTGGCCAAGGCCTCTTGTCTGGCTGAGGTGAAATCCATGGAGCGCGTCCCTTTTGTTCTGGATGTGCTTCTTCCTGAGGTGAGCTGGAGCTTTTCATCAGAGCTCATGTGTGTGATTTTTGTATGTTCATCCAGTGGTACAGGTGTTTAAGATTATTGTACTTGTGTGCAGGCGATCATCAATGCCATTGCCGGGGTAGACAAAGTTTCCGTAAAAAAGGCAGAAGAAAAGTACCTAAAAGGACGATGTATAAGTAACAGGTAAAGGCTTTGTGTATAAAACTATGACGTTTGTTTTTACACTAAATAGTGAATACGTGTAATGACTGTGTTCTTTTTTTTCCCCCTTTTATTTCAGAGAAAGACAGGAGTTTGATCTGATGATTGAGCGGCAGATGAGGAAGAAATTCTAGACACTTATGCTATTCTCCAATCCTATCAGTTATAAAACTGGAAATTGTAAAATAAGAGGATTCCATGAAATTATTTTTTTATTGCAATTTAAAAAGAAAAGAAAGAAAGAAAGAAGAAAAAAAAAAAAGAAGGATTGTTGATAGTAATTCAGCCATACTTGTGTGCCTTGCAAACAAAGATGAATTACGAAGCACTGGTTAAGCTCTCCTTTATGATATTTACAGTATGTGCACGCTCTGGACTCCAAGCATGCAAACTGGAAACCATAAGTGCTGGCTTTGACATTCAATAATAATAATAACAACCTAATCAATTAACTTTAATTCATAACTTGTTGGTGACAATATGTAAACTACCAAATTGTGCTTTGAACATTATTTAAAATCTCTTGTCTGCATTTTCTTTTTATGCTAGTTTTACAAAAATACTTTTTTTTTCTTTTTTTAAAAATTTTGCACTGTTTTTGTTACAGTTTTTACACACTAAGGGATGGATAATGCCAAATAAAAAAAAACTGACCCTTCCTCACATTTTGCCATCACAGTTGTAATACTGAGCCAAAAATGTTTTATTGTGGCCCTGTTTTACATCATGAAAGAAATCTTGTCAGTCTGTACATTTAGTTCCAAATCATTTTGTATCATTACAGACAGTGTGCGTGCGTGCGTGTGTGTATAAAGATGCTTAAGTGAAAGTATTACATTTTTGTCTCTTTTGTGTAATTGGATGCAAACGGTTCGCCTGTGGCTGTATTTACAGTTGTGAAAGTAGCATGATGTATTTTGTTAAAGTGAAAAAAAAAGTCCATATATCCCCCGACAGACATTAAAACTGTGCTTGTCTTTAAAACCCTTCAGTTAAAGCTGCACTTCAAGCCCATTCTCCCAAAAACGACTTACTCGTATACAACTCAGTTCAAATCAACTCAGCTTTATTTTCAGTTTTGCCACGTGTACAACATCCATAAATCCATTCTCAGTTACAGTTTTAGGGAAGCATATTTTCTCCCTGTTTAAATTCCCCATGACATATCGCCAATGTGTTTCCAATCAACATATCTTTGCCATTTTTTTTTGTTTGTTTTCCAACTGTGGCTCCTTTTCAGCCTGCCAGTCATATGTTAGAAGGGACGGGACTCGTCACCTCGGTAACCCAGACAATGAAGAAGAAGCTGTGGTGAAAGCTTTTATTTAAATCTAAACCAGAGTATTTTCCTGAACCTAACCATACAGTGAGTGAACAGGTCTAAAAATAATGGTCCCACAGGGGACACAAACCCTGTTCCTCTGCGTGAAAGGACTTTATCTCACTTTAAAAGTAAAAATGTTTTTTACTACATGATGCTGTTCCTATCAAAAGGGAATTGAGACATGAGCTTGAGCACATTTTTGGGATGCAGGGTTGGCACGTCTGCTGGGCAAAGCAAGATCCCAATATGACTGCAGAAGAGCTGCAAGAAGTTTTCACTGACACCTCACCAATAGGCCTTTTTCTGAAGGTCTGCTTACTGCAAACACTGACCAAATGGAAACATTGTGCGCTTCACTTGTCACCACAGAAATAACCAGGGTCATACAGTTGTGACGAGAGGAGAGGTGAAAATAAATCACACACTGATTAGCACTGCAGCATTACCACACCTGTGTACTGTCTGCAGTCTGTTATATTATTAGCTTATGCACATCTTTTGCTTCATTTAAAGCTCAGTCTTTCATCCCAGACATGAAAGAGAGTTTCTGGTTCAACAGCTCTGTTCAACTTCAAGTCTTCAGTGTTAGGTCATCTGCATCTTGCAGCGCAGCTTGAGTGACAAAAATGAGATAAGGCATGTCGTTTACAGTCTTTTCCTTCCTGCTTTTGATCGCTCTACACAAGTACATAACTGCAGCACCACCAGACCAGAGGGTAGCTTCTCTCCCAGCACAAGGCCATCACACATGATAACAGCACAGCTCCTCTCTGCCTCTGTACCGCAGGCCTGACTGGAATATTTTTGATTTGTCTAACTTTGCTTCCTCCCCAGTTTATTCATGTCCTTGTTTGTTTTTTCCAAACATGGTGTTAATATTACTTTTTAAACGTGTATCCATTCATTTAACCTTTACTCTAACTGTGACTTCACTGCTTGAGAAATGCGTCGATTTAAATAAAGCAAATACATGTTGAATATGTGAGCGATCAGAATTTCTCACCAAGGCTACTAAATGCACTAATAAAGAACCAAAGTCCTAACTAACAAACTCGCCTCCGTTCTTCAGCGGACCACCTTTAAGGAACTGTAGATGGGGAAGTAAAGGTGGGCCCCTTATTCACACCAGCTTCACCACCACCACCACCACCAGCAGCCCTCCTCAGCTCTGTGGCTGCTGAGATCTGTAGCCTCTGACCTTTGCTAACAGAGAGATTATTCCTATCTCTGATCTGTGAAAAGCTGACACATGACACGACCGACAAAACATGTTGAGACGTAGTGTGATGTGAGAACAAACTGTTGAGGGTGGATCGCCACTACAGGGCTGTTCTCATGCAGCTTAGAGCCTCCTCCTGTATGAGGTTAACTTAATGTCACTTTATATTACCGCATAGGAAGTTGCAAAGCAATAAAAGCTTCTTATGCTGTGATTTCAGACTCAGGAAGTACAGACTAGATGCAAGATGCTGCTATTTTTAAATGTGTATGTCTAGTGGAGATTCACAGCTGTTGCACAAACGGATCAGAAACAGTTTCAGTAAGAATGCTTTTTTATTCAAAGATTTTTGACTGTCTTCTCACAGATCTGGATTGCAAACCACTGATGTTGTAGGCCTTGTAGGTAAGAGACATAGGATATGATGTGATTACCTAAATAAAGTCCACTACACTAGCTAGTTGTGCAACAGTGTTGATGATGGTACTCCAGATCATCAGACTGCAATCTGAGCCTCTCCTGTGTTTTGCATAGATTTGGGTCACAGAGCTAATAAATAGCATGGACAGAAGCAGGTGTGACACACGTTTACAGCTGAATAATAATTGTAATGTTGTAGCAGAGACTCCGCCCGTCCGCAGGGGGGCAGTAGCGGTCCTCGGCCGTATGTGCGCCGCCAGAACCAATGAGGGCGAAGAAGAGCAGCATGGAGCACTTTCACACTGTGGAAATGGCGCTGCGCGTTGTGGAAGCCTGAAGTCAGAGGAGCCTTTCGCGCTTGTCAATCAGTTGAAGCTACCAGAGGGCTATCCGTATGAGTAGTACTTTAACAAGGAGCGGATTATGACAGAGGAAGGAAGTAATCGGGAGACTCGTCAAGAAAAACACAACAATCGTGGCTCTGATAAAGCCGTCGACATCCTCGGACAGGTAGTGTAACGTTGGTAGCAGCTAGCGGCACATTGCATCACGTTTTCCAGCGCAACAAGGAGAGGGAGAGAGAGCTAACGGGGCTAACCCAGCTCACTAAATTCGCGTATGCTGGATAAATCCCCAAGAAGATTTACAGTAAGAGCGTTATTTGTACCCGAGGGGGATTGACTGCGCTGTGGCGTTGTCAGAAGCTACAAGCTAATTGTGGGTCGCCTGGCGTAACGTTTGAACTGTTCTAGCTAGATCACCAAATTGCATTTGTCAAGCTAAATTCTAACATTCAAGAAAAGACAAGAGTCGTGGCTGACGACCTAAAGATGGTACTACGATGTTACGACTGATAAAATGTTACTTAGGGTTGCCAGCTTGAAATAAACAAACGTAATGTTAGTTGGGTACCTACGGCAGACTATGCTCCAAGTTAGCTGCGTTAGCGAAAGTAGCGGTGTAGCCCGGGCTAGTCTAGCTAGCCACCCGCACTTTGCTTTTACCTAGTTATTAAAATAATTTAAAGGTAAAATGTTACTCAGCTTTGCACTCTGTTTGTTATGTCACGAATTTAACAATCTAATTTGAAATACTTGTTAACCGCTATGACCCAAATACCCCCGTATACATTTAGCTAACGTTAGGCTAGCTAGCTTAACTTTAACGGGGAAATCGAATAAACTGTAACCCGACGTGACCTTGCAAGCTAACTGGGTAGCCTGCTAATGTAGCTGAGCGAAAAGTGTAAGAAAGCTACTAGTCATTGTCCAGTTCTAAATAACGTTGGTATATTTTTTATTTGTTGGCGCTGTGTTCCGTGTTTAGCACTGCTATGCATTACACTGTACCAAAAAGCCATCGATAGTTTGTTTACATTGTGCCAGGTTAGCTCAACGTTGACAAGGGCAGCTTAAGAAGCTAATCTTTGCTCTGCAGACGCTAACGAACCAGATAGCATTAGCCGCTTATTTTCCGTTTAAATACATATAATGTTTTGTCTCCTACGTTCCGCCATGGGTTATGGTGTCATTAATGGCATCTAAGAAGTTGTGAAAGTTTAAAATGTGTAGAGACGTTACAAACTTTGCAGTTGTTGACACGTGAGCGCTGGGTGTTGTATTTGGTACAATTAGAGGCACTCTTTTAATCGGTCGACTTCCTGCTGTAACGTATTTGCCTCCTTCAGTAGTCTGTGTTGAAACGCTTTTAATTGCGTGGATTAGTCTTGTTTTGTTTGCGATTGTCATATGTGTCCATATTCCAGCTCATGTCATGGCATGTGGCTGCGCAGTGACAGATTTGTTGCGCGGGAGTTCACTTGAATCTGCTGTGTTTTCCTTGGTGGTCGCAGAGGGCAGTAGTGGGTCCAAACGTTCCTCACAGCCCTGCTATGTACACCATACATCTATAGATAATACTATCTCGTTGGAACACTGGTGCTGTGTCAAGGTCGTGGAATTGCATAAACATGTGCATACTTGTATTAGCAAATCTGTATAAAAAGGTTTTAACAATATTACTGAGGTGAACTTGACAATCAGGAATTTCCTAAACTGTAAATGAAAACCTTTAAGCTTCTGTACTCTTTCTCCAAAGATATATAAAAAAACTGAAATATTGTTAAATGTGTGTATCCACCTGCTGTTGTCTGTTGGTGGTATCAGTTCTTCTGAAGAGAATAATAATCAATAATCAAGGCCAGTTTAGGGGATTGTCTGATTAATGATTGTAATGCTGTTTTACTGCAGCACCATATTGAATTTCCCTTCTGGGATAAATAAAGTATTTTTCATTCATTCATATCAGAACTCACCGTCAGAAGAACACACATCTGCTAACACACATGCAGCAGCGCGTCATGTTTGTTGATTAGAATTCAAACTCAGTTTCAGCCCCAGTTGCCAGCAAGGTTGCTGACAGCATGTTTCCTGACAACTGGGGGTACAGCTGTGCTCTGAAAGAAAGACCTCTTTTGTACTCCGAAACCGGGCAGAGTAGATAAATCCTAAAGTTGTAGGAACAGAATGAGTCTTTCACAGACTGCCACTGTATCGTTTTAATTTGACGTGTTGATGTTTCATTCGTGAACAAGTGTCAGACAGAATGTTATTGGTCAAAAAAAAATATATTTTTGATCATAACTATAGTAGTAATTTTACAGTATTTTGCAGGGCATACTAGTGAAGAGTAAATAAACATGTTTTCTGTGTTGTTTTTGTTTGTATGTTTTTACACAGTGAACAATGCATGACCTGACTGCCCAAGTCACCAGCAGCCTGCTGCCTTTCTCTGGCGTGACCATCGATGCTCTGGGGGAGGATGAGATCACTCTGGACTCGGTCCTTCATGGGAGGTTCACTGTTGGTAAGCATGTCGCCGGATCCATCATTCTATTGATCATTTCTTTCTCACTGTTCTGTCTTGTAATGACAAATGCAAGATTTAGATCATGTTGCCAGTTTCCTTCAAAATAAACACTTTACTATTAATTAATTTTCTTTTTTTATTTAGTTAATTTTGGAAAACAAGGGAAAAATTAGCATCTTAAGATGTTTAAGAATTACTGAAATGACACATGCTACTAAATCTGTTGACCATCATATTTCCTTTTTTCCCCTTTAGTCTGGCTTTTCTTTTTTATGTACGGATTATTTAGTAAATTTAGGATCTTATGCAGCAAATAGCATTCCAGCCAGTGCTGCTGGAAAACTTTACTCCAGAGTATTTAATGGTTTTCCTACTTAGAAAAGAAATTAAACATGTTCTTTCAATTAGACATAACGATGAATGAGTCATAAACAGAGGAGCAAATGGTAACAGAGGAGTTCACACGGCAAGTAAAACAGTGATTATGACAGCAATGCTCAACAACTTTGGACCGGACTCATGTACACATTTACACTTACATAGTTTGTTTTACATGGTCTGCTGTGTTTAGCCAGATTTTGTTTTAACCCTTTAATTTGTGATTTACTAAATTGTGTTTTTCCATTGAAACTTCCAAAAATGTTTCAGTGAACTGTGCATCTCACTTGCTGTGCTCCAGCTCTTGCCAATCAACAAGGAGATAAGAAAATCACTTTATCACAAAATGCAACACAACTGAATAAAATACAGGTTTTAAATTTTTAAAATCACTCCTTGTGTCATTACGATGGAACGTTTCAGCTCGAGTTGTGTGACTTGCTGAGGGGTCTTTTGTTGGCTCATGAGCTGTGTGATTTCCAAACAACCTGACTCAGCTGAACTGTAGATCAAGACCCACCTTTTTTATTTTCTTTGTCTGCATACGAAGGTCGCGGCGGCTTGGCCTGGCTCGCCTGTGGACCCCATCTGGAGGTTGTCCATGCAGTGACAGGAGAACGGCTGTCTGCGTACTGCTTCAACGGCGGTGGGGAGCATCCACCCAGTGTTCTTGCTGCCAGAGACTTCAGCTGGCTAAAACGGTCAGTGCTTTGGTCCACTGTCTCATCGTAGGCACTGTATAGCTTTGTTTTTTTTTTTTAAATCTACTGATTACAATGACATATCAACAGCTGTTTGAACATGCAGTGCGTGATAAGTGAAAGACATTTTATACATTTTGTTTGATGAATATATAATAATGACAGTGCTGAGAAGAAACCAAATGTTAACTCCTCTCCTGGCTCATTTTTACTAGGTCTGGATTGCTGGTTGGCTTAGAAGAAACAGAGGGCAGCGTGCTGTGTCTGTACGACTTGGGATTGTCAAGGGTGGTCAAAGCTGTGGTTATTCCAGGCAGGGTGAGTTTTGTGTCGTCTGCTCTTCACTGCTAGAGGTGTCCAATACAGAACGATAAATATGTGCCTTGAATCCAAATGATCTAATTATACATTTATAAAAACAACTGACATTTACAGCAATATTAGATTTTTTTTAATCTGATAGAAAATTAGGATATAGTGAAATGATATAATGAATAAAAAATATACTGAAGCTCATTCACACCTTTAGGCACTCTGTCTGCTCGTAGTAACACCTCCATAAATCACAGCCTGCAAACACTTTTTGTTGTCAGCTAGCTGTCAGCTGTACGTTTTCCCTTCAGGCATTTCTCTTCCTGGCTAGTTTTTGGTCGATTCACATTAGCAGATTTCTTTTGTCAGGAGGTATTCCAATGGAGAGTGAGAAATTAAAAATTATGCTGAAGCAAAAGCTAATCTGACACACCAGAGTCACATTTTTAAAATTACACTCAACTTTGTAAAACACTTCAGATTGGGCCAATTTTTTACAAACTGCAATAAGTGTCAAATAATTTCATCAGCGTTGTCTCAACCTGAACATTTTGGTCTTTCTTTTCTATCAACCCCTTTTCTCATCTAGATCACAGCTATTGAGCCGTTGGTGAGCTATGGTGGAGCCAGCACCTCCACACAGCACCTCCACCAGAGTTTGCGCTGGTTCTTTGGCATCGCTGCCGTAGTAACAGATCTTGGTCATGTTCTGCTTGTGGACCTCTGTCTGGATGATCTGTCCTGCAGCCAAAGTGAACTCGAGGCTTCAGGTGAGGAGGGCTTTTTACCATGTTTCCCCTGTTCTTCCCACCATGTTGTTTCAAGCTTTGTGGAAATATAGTAGCACCTCTAGATCCATTGTAGGTTATTAATAAGCATTTATGTTGCTCTGTTTTTCTAAAACCATCTATCTTTTTATGTTGACTCTCCATTTGCAGACCTGCAGGTGGTCACCAAATCTCCTGCAGAGATCCCCAGGCTCAGGGAGGTGAGCACCAGACAGGGCCGACATCTTTGTCTCCAGCTGAATGGACCCACTGGAGTTGGGGCCACAGCTCTGCAGTACATCTCCAGGACCAACCAGCTGGCAGTGGGATTTTCCGATGGATACTTACAGCTGTGGAACATGAAGGCTCTGAAGAAGGAGTGAGTCATTGTATTTCCTCTGACTTTAATATTGTGTGAAATGTGTGGGTTTCAGCCTTTCCTTGGAAACACAATCACATCGTATCACTGCTGTGTATTCCCCAAGGTGAATGTGTTACTGCTGACAAGACTGTAAAAATCCATTTCATTTTTCATGAATTAAAGTATCTGAAAGTCAGTGACATGGATGGGGACGTGAGCAGAATGTATATGACTCTTGAAATGTATAACCCACAGCAACATACAACATTGTAGTTGTACGAGCTGCATTAATGGGTACATTGTGGATTTCTGTTTGGTTGTTTGTTTTTAGATACCACTCACAGTTAGAGGGAGGCAGGGTGCCTGTGCATGCCTTCACCTTCCAGGAACCAGAAAACGACCCCAGGAACTGCTGCTACCTCTGGGCTGTCCAGTCCTCTCAGGACCTGTAAGTCCTGCCCGTTACTCGGTTGTAGTTTAAATACAAACATTCATACTATCTGATTTTTGAAGTGCTGCTTAGACGTACTGCTTCCAGGCAAAGTGTGCATGTGTTGTTGTTTTTCTTCTCCTAGTTCTTATTTTTCCTCTCCCTCCTTTTACTCCCACACAGTGAGGGAGATACAGTCAGCCTCCACCTGCTTCAGCTGGCCTTCAGTGAAAGAAAGTGTCTAGCTTCTGGGAAGATCCTCTATGAGGTCTGTAGTGCATACAGAACAAACAGTATTTGCTCTGCTAATTTCAAATGACAACGCTATCACAGTGCAAATCCCAAGAAATGTACATTGCATTTACCTTCTTTCCCCTTTTTGTCGTACTCTCACACAGGGTCTCGAGTACTGTGAGGAACGTTACAGTCAGGATTTATGTGGCACAGCTTTCCCTCTCAGGGCCCAGACCACAAATACCCGCCTGCTGAGTTGCCAGACCATCGAGAAGTTCAGACACCATCCTGACAGGGATGACAGCATGAATGAAGGTTAGCCTGCTGCTCCTCTGACTTCCTGGTGCAGATGGCAAAATGTTGGAAGCTAGTTTGAAGATTACTGCGTCTGTGTTGTCTCTGTGGTTTTACATGCTTTTCTTTTCACAATCTCTTCGACTATTCCCCACACCTTTCATCATCCACTCTATCTTTCCACACTTCTTCCCGTTTCCAGTTGCATCTCCAGACACCAGCCTGTCCATCTTCAGCTGGCAAGTCAAGGCGTACGGTCAGGGAACTCCGTCTACCTACGTTGGGGTTTTTGACATCAACCGTTGGTACCATGCACAAATGCCAGACTCATTAAGGTACAATGGAGATGGATCTAGTAACTCATTAGGAGGTGTCTTGATTTAGATGCATTTTTAAGAAATTACCAAATTTCTTTAATGCATTTTCACAGTATTTTGACTGAACATGTATCATCAGTTCAGAATGAGTTTGCAAAGTAAAGAATAACATTTAAAGCAGTTTGTATATACAGCAGGTCCTTTCAAATAATGGTGTTAGTATTTTTTGTAATTCATAGTGATGCAGTTAATGAAGTGCTCATCGTTTCCTGTTCTGTCCTAAATTATTGTCACGGCTGCTTGATTTCATTCACTCACTGTATTTTTGTGCGTTCGTCTCTTTTTGTCAGAACGGGCGAGTCTTTGCAGAATTGTCCTTACCTGGCAGTTTGGTCTCTGGATCCAGTGGTGCAGATGGTGTCTCCCCATGTCCTCCTAGATGTGGTGGTGCACGAGCGCAGCCTGAGCAGGGGCATGCCCTTCACCTGCCCCCCACCAGAACAATACTTCAACCCCACTACATATAACTTTGGTAGGTTTGATACAGAGAGACTATAAACAATGTAAGACTGAATTATCTTGCAGGTCTGTTTCTTCCTGTGTGTTTCTGTAGTGTGTCTGGATTGCTGTATTCGTTGTGCAAGTAGGGACAGGTTTCTGGTGGAAATACAGTATCACAAATGAGGTTAATTTACTGTTTTTTTTCTCCCTTTGGTATTTCAGATGCTACCTGCTTGCTCAACTCTGGAATTGTACATTTAACCTGTTCTGGGTATCAGAAAGAGGCAAGTTTCTGTGAATGTTTCTATCACGAATGTTTAACCTCGTCATTCATTTTTGGCATTTAATCTACATGATTAGAAGAAGTGGGTCTGTAACTGTATGAACAGGCAAAGAAAAATGTAACTTGGTGTTTCTTTTGTCAGGATGTAGTCTATTCCTTGTGTATCTATCCATTTAAAGAAACATAAGATGACGTGATGCTTATTAAGGCAATATTTACCATTTAGACGGGCATTCAACATGTAACAATAAAATGTAAAGTAAGCTTGTTTTACACTAATCAACTCTTCGTTTTTTCATTAAAACCAGACTCTGAGTTTTTTGAAGAAAGCTGCTCCTTGTTCCAGTGACATCATCTCCACTAGTTACTCTCATTGCCTTATGTCCGGCCTCCTCTCATCTCGTCTGGCTGACACCCAGGCATCCAGCCTCTCTCAGGTACATGCACACACTTGGCGGATACGAATGTCCTTTAGAGCTACCTACAAAGTCACCATCCTCAAAGCTTTTGTAGTCCCTCTTTTAATACACATTAAAGAAAATCTTTACTTTTGCACAAGATTAGGTAAACTATTTATTCTGAAGTTTTCGTACTAATTTGTAACTTTATGTTGGCTGTCAGGAGGAGCAGCTTGATGCCATCTTGTCAACAGCGTTGGAGACCAGTTCTTTGGGACTGATCACTGGCTGTATCAAGCAGTGGACAGCAGAAGGTAAGGAGTCATGCTCGAATAGTCATCAGTTTTTTATCTGCTCACACAAACTCATTGCAGACTTGCCAGTAAATACTTGGTGTGGATTTTTTTTCTTTCATACATACATATCATAATTATGTGTATGTTCTACTAAATCTGTGCCAAGCTTTGCCACAGCTGCCTGCCTTGCAGTCAACCTTAATTCTTCAAATTCTATTCTTCAACAGAACAACCAGGATCTGCACTAAACCTGCGCTACATACTGGACTGGGCATGGAACAAAGTAGTCCAGACCAAGGAGGAACTGGATGGCATCTGTATGTTAAGATGCACATGCTCACTGCTTTACCGGATCTTTAGTTTTACGTTTTCATTTTTTAGGTTTAGTCTTACTCAAAGATTCTTAACGTTGTTTAAAGTATAATTTGTTATGTGGTCTCATTCAGGCTTATGACAACTCAGACCTTTAACAGTACATTATATTTAAACCTTATTAAGGCCCTGTCCCTTTGTCAAAATCATACATTATTCACAACTTAACTGATAATATCTCCTCATGTGAAATTCCTCCTTTCTATGCTGTTATTTGCAAGTTTTTCTCTAAATATATATTTAAGATGTGTGTGTTTGTTTCTTAGGTGCACCGCTGTTTGACAGCTCATCCAACTTCACAGACCCTCAGACCATGCAGCTGCTACAGCACAGTCAGAGACTGCTCAGTAACCTCAGTGCCATCTTCCACTGTTTGCTCAGTGAAGCCCAGGAGCTCACTCAAAAAGGTGCCTTGTCCACACAGCTGCAGTCACATGTACAGGTGTATACTTTCCTGTGATGTCGTTGAAACTGATTTAGTCAGCATATAAACACTGTGTTTAACTCCCTTAAGTGTTGATGTCATTAAACACATATCTCGTGCCTCATAGCTTTATGGTGTGATACACTGTGAGTTGTAATGCAGCATCCTAATAAATGTTTTTAGCTTCCTTTTGTTCTCCTTAACAAGCTCTCGTTTTTTGTCATATAGGTCTTGTAGGACTGATGAACAAAAACGTGGTGTCCAGTTTGATTTCCAAGTACGCTCAGGTGGTCCTGTGGTTCTGCCGTACCGGCCTACTCCCTGAGGGATCAGGTAATGTGATGCTGGCACAAATGCCATCTGATATTAATCAGAAGGAATCCTTAATTAAAATAGCAAAAAGCCCAAACCCTCAGTGTATAGTGAGCTAACCCAAAAATATTTGCTACTTGAGTAAAATCCCTCAATCTAGAAATGAAAGCCTAAATGCCATGATTCTGCCATTGTCTTGTAGATAACATCTGCTTAATTAGATCAGTGAGGCATTGAACTTTGCAGTTTCCAGTCCAAATCTATTTCTATTTTTTGAAACTTGCAAAATCATCAGAGCATACAGTGTGCTAACAGTTGCCAAACTTTTCATTATCATGTTATTCATTTTTTCCCCCCTCTGTCTTTCTAACTGTCCTCTCCACCAGATGAAGATGCTCTCCAGATTTCTAGGCCTTTCTACACTCACTCAGTCATCAGCAACTATTACACTATACGCAGAGAGGAGCTGACCAGGCTGGCCAAGTGAGTAGTGAAAGCTATTCAGTGATACATGTATTCCAAATGTAGCCCTGCATAGGACCACGATCTTCACAAACAATGCCTTCATTACTTCAGTAATTCAGCCGTCGAGCCTATAAGATGTTAGAATCATCATCCAAGATTTCCCAGTCGTTGCAGATTTTCTTTGATGATGGTCCAAGCTGATCTCATGCTGACAGACTTGTGTTGTCTTTTCAGGGGCAAGTGGTGTGCAGACTGTCTGATGATTGACGGTTTGGTTGGCCAGTGTGGCGAACGCTTGACCAACCTGTGGAAAAGAGATGAGGGCGGAACAGGGCAATACCCACCACCTACACTGCATGTAAGGAGTTCCTATTTTTTTATTTCATTTCTTTTTTTACCAGTCAGTGTACTGTACATGATACTTAATTTACTTTTATCATTTTGAATTACTGGATATTAATTACGTATTCTTGATCTGCAGGCTTTGCTCGACATCTATCTACTGGACAACATTGACGAAGCTGCCAAACATGCAATTGTATCCTTCAACCCACACTACCCATTTGCAAAACTATACAGCTTCAGTTGTAATATTACATTAATTACTTTTACTTTTTAAATGTTTGATCAGTTATTTTACAGTCTTTGATCCTCAGTGATAATAAATGTGATGTTCCTAACATGACAGAGAATCTTAAACATCCCAGACATAGATTCATTTCAGCCTTGTATGATCCTTGACCCACTGTTCCAGGTTATTTACCTGCTGTTGGATGTCATGTACTCCTTCCCCAATAAGGATGGAGCGTCAGTGGAATCTTTCCCCACAGCTTTCGCCATCCCAATCGGTCTGGTCAAACTAGTGCAAGGCCTCTGGCTCCTGGACCATCACGACCATCAGGTGATTACTTATTACACATCCATTATTTAACCATCTCATAGATCAGATAGACAATCAGTCAAATGTATCAGTCTGTACTGACAGTGACTTTAGTGTTTATTTTTATTTACTTAACCAGGTCGGTCCCGTTGAGATACAGTGACCCCGTTTTTAAGGGAAGCCTCGCCAAGACAGCAGCCTGAGAAACATTACAGTTACAACAATTAAAAACAAACAACACGTAACAACATTACGAAAATACATGCTAGATATAAGCAACGAGATAAAGAATTTACACTGAAACAACAAGTGCGAGATGTAGTTGATACAAAATCTCTCATAGGGTTTTTAAAAGATCCGAGGGTGATAAGTTCCTTTAGATTCAACGTGTGCTGCAGTGAGTTCTAGGCAGCAGGTGCAGAATACTTAAAACAGTGCTTCCCAAATTCAAAACGAACCTTTGGCACATTTAATAAGTACAAATCATTTAGAAAACGTTTAGGCAAAAACGCTTACAAATGCTTTGTGTCATATTGTCCCTATGGTGAAAACACTGTTTATGTCATATAGCCTATTGATAATACTATCCTTATGTAAGTTTTTCAACAATTGTCATCTTCTTTGTCCTCACCAGAGTTCCTTTGAGCTGCTCTTGCATCCAGCTGCGTCTCAGTGTCACTTCGAGTGGCAGCATGAGCGCGTCCTGCAGGCTCTGATGTGTCAGGGCCAGCAGTCGGTGGCGCTACGATACTTTCACGTTACCAAGCCCCCGATTTCATCCACGTCCCAGGCTAAGCTTTGCCTGTCTGTACTGCTGCACAACAGGTAAGTTCAACAGCTGAGGACTGTTTGTGAAAGATCACTAGCAACTTGTGCTTTTATTAACCCGACATGTGCTCAACTTCCAGGTGTCTGATCGAAGCGTGGTGCTTATTACGGCAGCACTCTAATCGTCTCAACATGGGTGAGCTGCTGGGATTCATGTATGAGAGCTGCCAGGAGCTGGGCCTCATCAAGGAGCTGCTCAAACTGCCTCTTGGCCTCAATGAACAGGTAGAGAGATTGATGTGAAAGCATGGTTAGATTGCCAATGAAATAGTTTTTCTTTCAATATTTTATCCCATTTTATTTGCCTTACCTTGTGTAATTTTTTATTCTGCTGTACATTAATTCTTTTTCAGATCTTTGGAATATTAAGTCGAAGCTTAAACCCATAGTTCTTGGTTTTGTGTTTCAGGAATGCTTGGAGAAGTTTCTCCAGGGTACTGGGGGTCTCCAGAACAGAGAACTACTGATGGTTCATTACCTGCAGCAGGCCAACTACATTCCCGCCCTGCAGCTCAACCACAGCCTCAAAATGAACTTGGTGGTATGTTTGACAAACACAATTATGCCAAAGAAAACAAAACAACATAATTATTTTGGTATATGTGGTATTTAGGATGACAGTATTCAGAAGTTTTGGCATTGAAGCTGTGAATCACAACATCCACGGGGCTATCTTCTCCAATCTCTTGGTGCTTTGTTCCTAGAATGAGCGAGACCCGAAGCTTAAAGAACGATCCAACACCAGGAATTCCATACTGGATCAGTATGGCAAAGTTTTGCCCAGAGTTCAGAGGAAACTGGCAATGGAGAGAGCCAAGCCCTACCAACATTCCTACACAGTCCACAGAGAAGGTAAGGAGGCGCACAGATTTCACTACATCTCTGTAACACGTCGCTTCAGTGGAAAAATGTTTTCACAGCGACGTATCAAAAACATTTAAAGAATAACCACAACTTAAATACGTTTGTCAAATATAACCAACATCTTTGCACACTCTGCTCCAGTTTCTCGCCCGCAGCCGCTGTCCACTATCACCAAGCGTTCTGCTAATGACAAGGTGATGTCCAGGGCTGGATTTATCAACAATGTCCTGACCAAGATTGAGGAGGTGTGGTTAGGCAAAGGCGCTACACCTCAGTCCTCCCCATCCAAGAGGTGAGCAGGAAATACTTGCATCTCAAGGTTAGCAACTTATAGTACTGCCCTTTAATTTTTCCCCCAATTTTCTTCCCATTTGTCTCCTGCAGTCCCAGGACAGCTGATGCTCAGAGTCTCAGCCCCAGGCCTTCCTCTCTGGCCCTTCCTGAGCCCTTCCTAGGAACTCCTATCAGCATGACCTCCAAACGAAAGTCAAGGTAGAGTCACAAGAGCTCCAGTGAATGTGAAGCATACAGCGAAAGTATGTTTTGAGAAACCACACAGCAACAAACAGTAGTACAATATTCAGAGGTATGATTAATGAAATATTTGACTTTCAAAATCAAGCATGTAAATATTGTTACAGTATTATTACACTTATTTAAACACTTATCTATATATACACACATATGAACTTGAATGTTATGCAAAATATTAAGCTTTATTAAAACAGCATCTTAAAGTTGTGTGTGTGCTTTATATTCACTCCACCTGCTCTCTGTGCCCCAGGCTCATGGACTTGGTGGTTCATCCCTCCTGTCAGACCCCTCAGCCTCTTCTCAGCCCTGCCAGACCTCCCAGCTCCTGGGTTTCTCCAAAGAGCATCAGCAAAGCACCTGAACTCAGTTTGCTGCAAACACCACAGGTTGTCAAGGTGGGAATGCAAATGTAGAATTCATTGTAGTAAACATACTGTAGTATTTTGTTATTTATACTTGTGGTGTGCTTGTTCCCTTCAGCGAGCTCGGGCTTTGGCTGCTTCTGGCCCTGTGTTCTCAGCCTTCACTCCCCAGTCCATCCTGCGCAGCAGCCTGAGGCCGACACCCGTTGCCACGCCTTCAGCTTCTCCAGGACGCTCCATCACCCCTCCACTCCGCAGCAAAGAGAGCCGGATCACCTTCATCGAAGAGGCAGAATCCCCTGAAACGGAGAAGGGCATCCGATGGACTAATGGGGTAAGACAGAGCACAAGGAAGGGAAGTGTGTTGGCTCTCTGTAACCAACACAAACAAAACAATCCGTCTCTTTCAGTATCACATTTTTATGAAGTTGAAGCTAATTAGTTGGTTTATAACCTGGTATCTTAACAGACATGGAGTTACTGTTTGATTCTTTGGTTCTTTTAGGAGTACCACTGTTATTATATTACATTTTATGCACAAAGGTGCAATAAACTACACAAAGGCACTTTCCTCTTTCTCATCATTTTCTTAAGTTGGTGAGTTTGATTTTCTCTTTGGACCTTTTTTCCTCTGTAGATGGCAGCAGACAGTGAGATTAGCCTGCTGACCAGAGGCAGCCTACTGTCCAAGGCTACACGTAAATCCTGGTCCTCACAGCCTGCTGAGGAGGAAGAAGATGGAGACGAGGAAGGAGAACAACCTCATGTAAAGTTCTTACCTCCAGAAGGTGGTGTTCCCTCACCGCAGCTGAGAAACTCTGAGAGCGAATCATCTTCCATCCATGAAGTCGCTGTAGAAACAAAACCGTCAGAGGCAACGCAAGCACGACTTAGTCTGAGCTTTGACACCAGTCAGGTATCTGTTCGGTCAACAGACACCACTCTGGAATACTACGATGCCCCTGTGTCACAGGACCAGCAAGGAGAGGATGGAGCTACAAAGAAGATTTATGAGATAGAGACAGTAGACGTTCAAGAGACTGAAGAGGATAAACTAATCACTGAGCAAACCCTCATCACACCCGAGGACACTGAGAAGGAAGAAGAGGAGGTGGAGGACGGAGAGGAGGAGGTGGACGAGGAGACGTATGAAGATGTAATGGAGACAGGTCTTGAACAGGCGTCTAGAAATGAGGACGAGGAAGTTCAGTCTCCACAGGAGGATGAAGAGGACATTGAGTCAGATAGCAAACAAGATGATGTTGCAACTCTTGACCAAGAGGAGACTTCTGCTCACGATCAAGGTAATTCATTTTGAGAATTTAGCGCTATTTATTTCTCTACAGTTTTTTATACACGGGGGCTTTCTTCACACCAGAGCCACTCAGCACCAAAATACAACGGCATGTGCTTTGCTCTGTAGCTTTATTTCAGGAATAAAAGCTGTTGGAAATGATTTGTGTTTCGCCACACCTCTCTAAAACATCCCTTGGCTCATTTTGTTTGCTGCTAGTCGGTAACCAGGTGACTGAGAGCTCCGACTCTGGTGCTGAAGTGGAATCTCAGGATCTTCCTGTGAAAACTGAAGCACAGGATATCCAAACAGAGCCCAGTGAATTCCCAGAGTTGACTGAGCAAACTGAACCATCTGGAGCTACTGAAACTGGAAATGAACCAGCAGAGGATGTGGAGCAGTCGACAGGTTTGTCCTCTCATTTTTACAACATAGAACGACCTCATATTAAATGACTGAGGTGATTAAATTTGTACACAATGCTGTGAGGAGATGGTAAAACCAAGTGAGTTAGAGCTACAAAAAACTAGAATGCTCACTAGTGAAGCTTTAGACATTATTTTTATCAGACAGAATATGACAACTTTATTTCGTGCAAGGATCTTCGCTCTTCTGTATTATCTAAAGTACTTTTGTTTCCTGATTTGTGTTACTTGGAATAACACATTTGAATGCATGTTAGTGGACACTGACATGGTACTGATCCTGGTTATGACCGTTATGACCATACGGTGTTTTGCATTATCCATCAGATCTGACAGAGTTCGTTCAGCGACACCTGTTTGGTACCGATTCGTCTCCTCCACTTACCCGTTCTGCAATCCACAATGCATCACAGATCCAGACTTCCATCAACAGGTATGTGCTATTCACTGTTTGCGAAAAACAAAACAAAGTCTTTGCTGTAGCACCACATTGCTAAATGTGCATTCTTTAAAATTCATGTTTGCCCACATCTCTCAAGTGTAGAAAATAATAGAGATCAGTTGAATTGTAGCACTAAACACACCAGATATGTTGTTTATTGTCTCATAGTTGAAACAACAAATCAACAAAATGACCACAGGAACATTTCCGAAAACCCAGAACCCTTTTTTAGGACAGAGTTTACCTTCACTTTGTGGACAGGGATTTAGTTGTTGTTGGTTTAGTTTCCGAGGTATGGCCATAGTTTACCCAGGACTTATGGTTCTTAAACATGAATGCTTTTAAGGTGTGGAAATTATCTTGATGGTTTGATGGTAATAGGCTTCATTTATCAGTGAGTCACCAATACATTGTAGTGCTACAAATATGAGCTGTTTCAGCGGTAAAGATGTTGTGTAGCTCACTGTAAACTGACAAGTTAAAAATAGCTTTCATTCTCACTTTCTCTCAGTGAGTCATTAGATGAGGCTGAAGAAAAGGAGCCGGCTGCTGCTGAAGCTCCCCCGGTGCTCACCACCCAAAAATCTACAGCGTCTGTGACGTCCTCCGAGCCAACTGGCACCGACTCCCACTGTGAGGAAGATTCTACACACATGGACGTTAACAGTGGTGCTATTAATGCTACGGCACTATTTCACTCACATGAATTTTCTCACTTTTCTGTTTGTGCTTTGTTTCTTGTAGCTGTTGTGAGTGTCAACGATAGTGAAGAGCTTTCTAGCCCTGCATCTGAGGAAGAGGAGGAGGAGGAGGATGATGATGAGGAGGAGGAGGATGAAGAAGAGGAGGAGGAAGAAGAAGAAGAGGATGAGGAGGAAGAAGAAGAGGACTCTGGTAGTGAGGTGGAGATCATTGAGGAGGTCCAGGGTAACGGGAGGTTGCCGCCCCTCCAGCCCAGTTCAGTTTTCATGCAGGAGGAACACACACACTTCCTGCCAACGCTGTCAGAGCAGGAGGCTGCTGAGTTCTCTCTGATCACACCCGGTGCAGACATGAAGGTAACAAATGTAGACCTGGAGCAATTAGTCCCTTCAATAATTACTAGATTAATGGAAGTGAATGACAGACTATTGTAATAATTTAAACAAACACAGATTTAAGTCAACAATCAAATACAAATTTTAAGCGTTCTTTGTTCCAACTTCTGTACGATGCTCATTTTCTCTCTCTTTTTTTTCCATATTGTTTTGTAAATTGAATAAACAAGACAAACAAGACCATTACGTTATTACGCCATCAATATTTTATAGTTTAAATGACTAACATTTTGCAAAACAAATGCACATTGTGTGTGTTTGTGTCTTTACAGATGGTAGAGGAGGACATCGAGGGTGAGGTGGTGATGGTGAGGCTCGGGGCGGATGACGGAGGGATGGATCCAGATGAAGCTGTAGAGCAAGGATCATCATACATGGAGCTCAAGCCTTCTACCACCCTCCTGGTACCCCTGGAGCTTGTCGAGGGACAACACGGTCTGGTCGATAGCGCTGAGCTGGATCTTCCTGAGCTCCAGCAAACCGTAGAGACCGATGACCCGCAGTCTGAACCTCACTTCTCTCTGATGCTACATATGGACGAGGACAGCGATAGAGACGCAGGCTCGCTACCCGTTGAGAATGATCTGCCATCCTCTGACCCTTCTGCTCACTCTCCAGTGGTGGATGCTGTTGACGAGTTTTTGGTCAAACCTGAGATTATTCTTTTGGGCACAGATGACCAGGATGATCTCCAGTCTGAAGAAGCCCCACAAGAAGACAATGGCAAAGAGGTGGACAGCTTGGATGGAAATTATATTGATGAACCACAGGAATCAGAACTTGTGAAACTCAAAACTGACCTACAGACTGATTACACTGCAGCAAAGCAGGACGGAGATGATGCTGAGGAGCAGAAGGATGCAGAGTTGGTGCTGTTAGCTGAGGATCATGAATCTGCTGCTTTTTCAGTCTCTGAAACAACTGCAGAGGAAGAACTCCCAATGGCGGTGGATGAAAAAGACTCTGTGGCAAATACTCAACCTGCTGATGAGGACATGATAGAGGAGGACAAACCAACACCTGCTGAGCAGCCGGAGGAGCCGGAGGAGCCGGAGGGGAAAGAGGAGAAAGAGCAGCCGCAGCAACCGCAGCAGCAGCAGAAGGAGGAGAAGGAGGAGCTGGAGGAGCCGGAGGAGCCGGAGGAGAACGGCCCTGTTAATATAGACACAGATATTTCCCCCGTCGCAGAGCCGGAGCCTGCTGTGGAGGAGCAGCTGGAGGACCTCCAACCAGCTGAAGAGGCAGAAAAGGAAGAAAGCAGCGAAGAAACTGAGACAGAGGAAGAACACAAGGTAAGGGTAAGACCAAGGAGATATAAGAAAGATAAAGACACTCCAGTGAAGCAGGATTTGAGCTCAAATAGCCAGCCAGAAGAACAACCTGTACCAGAGACCCCCACCTCCCAGAGGAAGAAGGCTCCTTCCACCCCAACGCAGAGGACAACAAGAGGGAGGAGGACAGTTACGTTTATCTCTCCCCTACCAGAGGAAGCAGAGGAGCCAGAGGAGGATGTAGATGTAAAGGAAACAAGCACTCTGCTCCCTGCATCGCCCAGTCGTACGCTTAGAAAAGGTAAACTGGTCAAAGAAACCAAAGTCCACGCCAGCACACCTCGAAGAAGTACGCGCAATTCTCAGCCGGACCCTCCTACAGATGAGGCTGAAGAGGTGGAGGCCATGGACAATGATACGTCAGTCGCATCAACTTCCAAGGCCTCTTCTCCAGCCAGACGCTCCCAGAGGGGAGCAGCAACAAGGACCAGCCAGAGGACCCGAAGGGGGGCCGAGGAGGCGTCTGCAGAGGATGAAATCAAAGAGGAGGAAGACCAAGAGGAGGAGGTCTCGGATAAAAATATTGGTCGACAAACAACCTCCAAGACTCCCACCCCGTCCAAACGCAGGACCACTCAAGTCAACACCCCGAGAAGGTCCAGCCGAAGGATACTGAGTAGCAGTGAGGTGGTGACAACACAGCTTGAGATCTTGAAAGAAGAGGAGAACGAGGTCTTCACCTCCCCTGTGAAACGCAGTCCCAGAAAGACAAAGACGGCACCATCAGAGGTCCTGCCAGCTCAGCTGCAGGAGAAGAAGCAACTTTCCAGCCCTGGCAGGACAACTCGACTGTCCAACCGGATTAACCTAAATATATATCCACAAGTAAGGATTTTAAAGTTTTCTTTGTTTAAAAATGCTGACATCAGATTGGATAACAGTTGCTGTAGATAACAGAACCTTCAGTTTCTTTACCACCAAGATTGAAAAGGTTCATAGATTCTCTTGTTCACCATCATCTGATGTTGGCACTTGATGATGATAAGACATAACATTCCATAAAATGATTTGTTTTTACCTTTACTTTTTATTTTCATTCCTTATTTTCATGCATGCCCTATACATTGTTTCATAGTGCATGTCGAAACCCTGAACCATCCACCGTTCATTAATGACATTTAACACTCCCAGGTCAAACTGGTTCCTGTGTCACTTCCTCAGAGCGTAAGGAAGAGCAGAGGAGAGACACTTACTGAAAACAGAAAAGAAGGCGAAGATCTACTCGAGCCTGAACTTAGCAGAAATGCTCGTCAGACCAACTCCCGTCGCCCAACTAGAAGCAAACTTTGGGACCACCCTGAGGAAGATCTTCCACTGCTGGACTCACCGTTGGAGGTGGATTCCGAAACCCCCGTCGCAGACGCCCTCATCAAAAGACTGAAGGATGAGGAGCAGAAGCAGGAGGGTATGTACAGAGCCATAGTCAACCTGAAGTAACACTGTGGGGGAGTGAGTGAAAGATTGTTATAATCGGTGAAGTCTGTGCTTTAATTCCACGTCAGAATCCAGGAAGCAGATCAGAAGGAGACCAGAATCATACTGAGAGATAAAATATAAACTCTTTATTGTGTTGATTTAACTGTAATGTGCAGATTGACTTTTAGATTTATGCATTAAATAAAGTGCAACCTCTTTAATATAGGTGGAGAAGCTGTTACAAAGACGTTGAGAACCAGCAAGAGAAGCACCAGGGCATCGGCAGAGGAGGCTCAGTCTCTGCCTCCTGAGAAAGACCTGGTCCCTGAACCTGGAGACGATGAGTCTAGTCCAGGCGAGCATTCATTCATCTACTCTCCCTCACGACGAAGAACAAGAGGTGAGTCTAGTATCGATTGGCTCAGAGTGAACCATCCAGCCATCTATCCAGGCTATGTTTAACCCTGTGTTGTCTGTCTGTGTGTGTGTGTGTGTGTGTGTGTCAGCCCGTAGAGAAGTGTCTCCGGCCCCCAGTGAAGAACCTGCAGCACCTGTAACTCGCAGCAGCAGAAGAAGAGTCAAAGATGTTGCTCCTCCGGTAAGAGCAAGGCTCCCACGTCTAATGTGGTGGAGGCTTGTGTTTTTACCCTGAACATATTTAGTCTGACGGTCAGAACTTCACACATGTAATCTCATAAATTTGAGTTTCATTACTAACTGTACACAAAGCTGATTTTTAAAAGGAAACGAATCCTCAATCAGAAACATTTTTAGAACGTTATAATCCGTCAGTGAGTCTTAAAGAATCACAATCTAAATATTCTGCTTTCTTCAGTGCATTTGTTTTTTTTTATTATTCATTTATCCTGTTGACTTGGAGGGAGAAATGATAGAGGATCCTTTAAAGAAGATTTTTTGTCTTTAACGTCACCGTTTTATTTCTCCAGGATGAAATTGCTTCAGAAGAAGATCATGTTGAAGTGGAGAAAGCGGCCGTCGGCGTTAAAACCAGAAAAACACGAGCAGCCAAGTAAGACAAATGCTTCCTACACTAGAACTGCTGAGTTTTAAACATGGCTACACATTTTTTTTAACATGAATTAAGGTTTTAGTATTCACCAAAAGATTTATTTTGCATGACGTTGGTGTCTTTACAATTAACTCATGCACCCATGATCATCTTTTCTTTTTTCTTTTTCTCTTCAGATCAAAACCTGTTCCGGAGCCGCTCCCCATAGCAGAGGCAGACCTGCTCTCGCCTCTGCCCAGCCCGGCTGATCCGCTGCCTCGACCACAGAGGAGGACTAAGGACAGAGAGGTGCCGACCACCAGCAGGAACCTTCGCCGCAAACGCGTAATGGACACGGTTTTCACAAAGCCCGTCACCCGGAGGAAGAAACTGTAAGGAGGCGGAGGTGTTAACCAGTGAACCTCAAGACAGCCACCTGAAGATCCGAACCGACTCAGTCACGAGCTGTCAAATATAAACGTATGCCTAATCTCACGATGGTTCTGTTTCCTTAAATGCCTCACAGCGCTGCGGTTTGTATATTGACTCCCCTGTAGGAAAATAAAATAGAAGCAGCGAAGGCAGAGAAGTATATTTTTGGGACATAACGCACTGGTGGGTAGCAGTGTGAGAAAGAGGACTATATTTTTGGAGTTTACATATCCCTCTCGTACTAACATGATTTCACTTGATATCGTATCTGTGGCCATTTTGTGTTGGACATTTCTTTGCGACGTTCCTCGGCCTGGCTCTCTGGGGCACAGAATGGCACAAGGGAAATCAAAGTGAGGTTTGTAGAAACGTCCGTTAATAAAAACCAGAGAGACGAAACTGAACTCGCCTCTGATCAAGAGGTTTTTATTTACATTCTCCTTTTATTTTAATTTTGGGTTTTTTGTTTTTTTGTTTTTTTTTTGTGTTGTTGTTTACTTTTAAAATTTCAAGGCCTGCTGTTTTTTCTATTTAAGAAGAAAAGCAAACCAATCCAGTGGAGATATATTTCTACTGCTAAATTTGTATATAGTCTTTTGCTATGTTCCAAATAAAGTTAATAAATAAATCCTAAAGAGTAATGTTGATTTTGACTTTTTAAGTGTCTCTCGGATACATTGGATCATCTAATCAGACTGCCTATGCCATAGTCTTAAAATTAAACTTGACTTTGGGGAGGAGGGGGGGAGGCTTGTGTGAAAGACAACACTGTTATTAGCAGATTTGGACTGTTGCTGTATGTCATGAAAATGTTGTATATTGTGAAAGAAAAAGAACTTGCACAGCGGTTGTGTTAAACCTGATTCGGGACGTGTTAATAGGCTTGTTTAATTAAATTTATGGCAACCACCATCTGACACAAAGGTTATTTTCTGATGAATGTATGTAGAATGTCTTATTTTTGATGACTGCTCTTTGATAAATATGGCAAAGCTTGAATACTTCTTGCGTTGAGTGATTGTCTCAATAAGTGCATGTGTCGGCGTGGTGAGTGTTGGCGGATGAAACGTCTGCAGTCGAGCAGACCTACAAGCCTCTAATTATTCTTCACAAAGAGCTCAGACCTTATCCTGTCTGAGCCTCAGATACCAGACATGCAGTGTTTTCTACTTCTAGTTAACAGCAGCACTTTAGTGGTTTGATTTCAGAGAGACTCACTGAAATGTTGATAGAAATGTAAACGTCCAGTATAAATATGACTCCAAGCACTCGGTCTTCCATAATTTATGGGTGCAGACAAGGTGAAAGTGAAACCAGGCTCCACTTTCCCAACAAAGACGAGGGGATGAAAGAAGCAAATTACAAGCACCCTATTTCCTCACTTATTAAATGATTCTTACTTCTAGTGAATTAGTCATTCTGTAGAGCAGTATTTAATTCTAGTGTGTAACGGTGTCTCCAACAGACTCCTCTTTGGACACACCTGTTTAAAGTTGCATCCATCTTCCAACAAGCAAACTAGACCATCATTCACCTTCGTTTCCAGTCAGACCTCACTTCCCATCGGTTGTACACCAGCGTCCCTGTTGTACTGGCCTGATTGTGTCCATGTCGACGTGTAACTCGACACAGCGTTGCGTTGCTCTGTGTGAGGGAGCAGATCACTCAGTCTGCCTGCCTGCTGCCTGCCTGCTGCAGCAGCATGAGGGCTAAAGCCTCAGACATGCACGGCAAGGACTGTGTCAAAGTGGCCGTCAGAGTGCGACCGTTCAACAAGGTCAGTGTGCTGCTGTTTTACAGAATATACGAGATGTTGCTTCTGAAAGCTGTTGTCCACGTCTTATTTTATGAAACTTCTCTGTTTTCCAAATGTACGTGTGTTACAATGTGATAGATAGATAGATAGATAGATAGATAGATAGATAGATAGATAGATAGATAGATAGATAGATAGATGCCCAGGACATAGTGTTATGTTGTCATTTTGTTGTCGTGGTCTCCTTAGAGGGAAGGATCACTATCAAAGTATTTCTGAGTGATTAAACACTTGTATCCTCAGAGTATGCGGAGTCACTGGATGGTTTAAAGACCTTCACAGTCACCAGATCTCAAAATAACACCCGTTATTTTGGACTGACTTGATACAGTCCTCTTCAACACCACCATCAAAACACCAAGTAATGGAATAGCATTTGAAAAAATGGTGTTGCATCCCTCCAGCAGAGACTCTTGGAGACTTAAAGAATCAATTCCAAGGAGCACTGAAGCCGTTCTGGTGATGGAGGGTGGCTCACCACCTTATGAGACTTTCATGGTGGTTTTTCCTTTAATTTGTCACCCATCTCTACAATACAGACTGTATACATTTTTAGACCCTAATAGCTTAAAAGTTGAAATTGACATAAAAATAGATTCATTGTTAGTAATAATCACGTCATTATCAATGTCATCTGCACTGCAGTAAATATTACCTCGAGTCTAGGGCCACATAGCTCTCACTGGTTTAGTGATCTAAATGTAAACTCTAAACACAACATTGTTTGACTTCATGTACATTTATATACACTATATCAGCTGGTGTATGTATACACTCAAAAAAAACCACAGGCAAGGCTTTTTTTAAAAAACGTTCTTTCACTTTGAGTCCCACCAAAGTGCAAAGCTTATTCAAAACTAAAACTGTACTTTGGACGGGCAGAATTAAACTAAATCGTAAGAAGTTATATCTGATGTGTATTTTTCAACAAAGAAATTAAATTTCTAAAAAAGTTATTTCCCAAAAAAATTCAGAATTTGTCAGTGTATATTATTAGTTTTGCTCTATTTTTCTTTTCTTTTCAAAAGTTTGCTGAACAAAGCGGTGTCCTGTTTTCCTGTTTAGTGCACCAGAGGCTTTAAGTTTCTAAATCATCTTCGACTGGGATCACAGTGCACTCAAAACTAGTTCTGATGTAATAAAATCCTACTCCGATTTACTCAGATTTAAATTCTGTTCAGAGAACCCTTCCCTCGTAAACAGATGACTATGAACAGACTGTCTCCTTGACTTGTTCTTTTAGACTGGATGTGGATTTTACAGTAATTACTCTTTGCACTGAACCCTCAGACTCTCAGTGTTAAACTCCAGTCCTCCCACAGCCTTGTGTTCCTCTGTCATGTCTTGCTGCACTCAGAGGGAGAGGGACGCAGGCAGCCGCTGTGTCGTCTCCATGGCGTCGAGCTCCATCACCATCCAGGACCCTCGTGACTCCCAGAACCGACGGTCCTTCTGCTTCGATTACGCCTACTGGTCCCACAGCGGCTTCACCAGAGGCCACAGCGGCCTCTACGTGCCCGAGGAGCTGGGAGGACGATACGCTGACCAGGTCAGCTCCCAGGCCACCCGCTAGAACAGGCAAAGCATTTTCACACTGATTACAGCCAAACACCTCATGCTGTAAAAGGAAAATGTAGAATTCCTGTTGGATACGATAACAAATCTAGATTGTAGATTGTTCAGACAGAACACGTATGAATGGATCAGAACCTCTGGGTTATACTGTGATATCATCCATCCCCAGGACAGTGTGTTCCAGGACCTGGGAGAAGGAATACTGGAGAATGCACTGCAGGTACATGTGACTGTATATTTAATATGATAGTCATGTTACGTCATCACGCTCAGACCGTCCTGATGATGAATCCTGCAGGGTTACAACGCCACATTACTGGCCTACGGACAGACCGGCTCAGGGAAGAGTTACTCGATGGTGGGCTACGGGCCGAACAAAGGTCTGGTTCCTAAACTGTGCGAGCGGCTGTTTCAGGCCATCAGAGAGAACCAGGAAAACAGACAATGTCAGGTAAAAAAAAAAACAACAAAGACACAGCATAAAGAGACCGCTTTGTTCAGATGGTTGGTGATGGAAATGATCTTTGTGCCTCCACAGGTTTTTTTCAGCATGTTGGAAATCTATAATGAACAGGTAGGTTGTTTTTGTTCCAAATGTTGCTCACAAAATGTTTGTAATAATGTTTCCTTCTGTGTACATCATACTTGTCTTACTTCCTGGGTTCTCTCTGCTCTCTGTGCAGGTGGCGGATCTGCTGTCTCGGGGGTCTCGTGCTCCAGGTGGACTCAGAGTCAGAGAGGAGCAGCAGCGAGGCTTCTATGTGGAGGGTCTCCGTACGGTCCCCTGTGAGAGTGCACCACAGGTATGGAGACGGAAAGAAAAGAGGCCACGAAATGCTACAGACAGCTTCTGTCTCAAAGGAGAGGGTGACTCACATTTTGCATTTATGAGTCCAGAGTCTTCAACAAACTCACTTATTTCAACCAACTGTGAAGAAAGTGCTGGCCAAAGTCTCCTGCTAGATTTGTAGTCATGCAGTCATTTGAATCCTTGAATACAGGATAACTTCATACAGATGTGTTTCTGCTGCCTATGGAAGCATAAAAACACGACTTTCAAACTGTTCCTGCAGGTGGAGCAGTTGATGGAGCAGGGGACCAGAACCAGAACCACTGCTGCCACTCACATGAACGCCAACAGCAGTCGCTCACACATGCTCATCATCCTCCAGCTCAAACAGGTAGGTGGCTCTGTCTGCACTTTTTGTCCAACTAGAGTTTGTCTAGACAATGAAAATCCACAGAAAATGTCTGAGAATGCATTTTGATTTCAGTTTGTCTCACATAACATCCTCTAAGTCTAACAGGGTGTTCTCAAGTTGTTGGATCAAAAACCAATAAATTCAGACAATCTCTTTGTTCATGTTGCTGTCCCTTCCTGTCAGATCTTCTCTAAAGAGAGCACCACGAAGCAGTCCAACATCAACCTGGTGGACTTGGCCGGCAGTGAGCGTCAGCGGTCGTCAGGCTCAGAAGCTGACAGACTGAAAGAGGGCACAGCCATCAACCTGAGCCTCACCACACTGGGCAACGTCATCAGGTCGGCCTGCTGTTTAGTTTTGTTTGTTTGGTTTGTCTGTGTTTTCCACATTCATCTCCTCGTGTCTCCTGCAGCGCTCTCGCCGATGTGGCCGTGGGGAAGAAGGTGGTCCATATTCCTTACAGAGACTCGGTCCTCACCAAGCTGCTGCAGTCTGCACTGGGAGGCAACAGTCGCACTGTCATGGTAACTGGTGGTGTAGTTTTAGACGAAGTTAAAACCTTCCCAGAAATATTAGTTGGGTGACAAAGTTATTCTTAATTTCTGATGCTAATTTTAAAGATTGCCACTCTGAGTCCTGCTGATATCTGCTACGAGGAGTCTCTGTCCACGCTGCGCTACGCTGAGAGGTAGAATAAACCATTTACACACTGAGAGCAACTGTGAACATTGTTGTATAGGAATAAATACAGGGTTTGTTTTCACCAGATGACTTAAATAACTTGATTTGAAAAGAATGAATCATTCCAGAAAGATTGGGGTAATTTTCTAGGAGAGTGCATCCACATAGAAAATGAAAATCATTTTTTAAAAGCTGAAAAAACAGTTTGGAATTTGTTTTAATGTGGTGTGACACTGATAATGGCATCCAAAGTAATTGTTAGTAAGATCTGGCTTTGCATACATCATACAGAGCTTTGTGGTTTTGAGTTAAACATCAAATTAGAGGTGTTGAATTGTGGCGTGGCTGCAAGACACTGCTGACAGTGTACCTGTATTTGAGCAACATCATCCTTTCTGTAGCTGAAATATTTCCTTGCAGCCATTGGTGCATTTCCTTTTTGGTGTTCCTCCCTCATTTTGCTGTGCACATGTACAACCTGTGTGTCAACAAACTCTGTATCCTAAAACACTAACATTTGTAGATTGGTCAAAGAAAACTGAGTTTACTTTTTGCATCAAGCAGCAAAAAAAAAAAAAGATGTTTGACTTCAGATTGTATTTCCTGCAGTGTGACTGTTGCTCATCACAATGTTGAAGCTGAAACTATTTCTTTTGCAGCCCAAACACATGCACTGCTTTGTCTCCTCTGGCCTACTCTGCTGTATTTAGGGTCCGAGCACCAAAGGGTGCGAAGACCCTATTGGAACTGCTCGGATTATTATTATTAGGGTCCGAGCACACCAGTGCAAGGACCCTATTGTAATCGTTGTGATTATTATTATTTATTATTTATTATTATTTTACCGACTTTTG
>NW_007578756.1:0-105960 GCF_000690725.1 Stegastes partitus
AGAGTCTCCCACATTTCTTCTGGCAAACTTTGGTCAAGATTCTTTCAGCACAGTTGTTGTATGCACAGTCTCTCCTATCTCGGCCACTGAAGCTTATAATTCTTGGTGGTCTCCCTCAGTAGTCTCTTGCATGTTCACTTAGTGTTTGAGGGTGGATTGCCCTTGGCAGATTGTTGCATGTGCCATATTTCTTCTATTTCTTAATGATGGTTTTAACTGTACTCCAAGGAAGATTTTGTCTTTTTAATCCATCCCCTAGCCGAGCCTTTCTGACAGCATAAATGTGACATTTAAAATGTGTGGATGATTCACTTTGTTAAGTTGTGTTTAGGATTCATTGTGCAAGGAAAAAACTAAAAAGGTGTCGATCCAAAAAGGGGTTAAGGAAGATGCTTCTTTTCTGGCTATGACAGTGCCAGGAAAAATGTTAGAAGAGATTCAAGAAGCAATGTGACAAGCTTATTCACAAACAGTTTTATTGTTTAATGTCCTAAATTACTGTGCTCTCACGAGTCCAAAGTGCAGTGTATGTAAAATCTTGATGGAGATTGGTGCCAGAAAATATGTCAAATTTCAATAGAAATTGACTATGTTAAAAGGATAAATTTAAATCATTCTTTTCCCCAGCAATTTGTACAACATATGCATCAATATAGCACCCTTGCTGCTACCTGAAAGCCTCCCTGTCAGAATTAAGAATTCTAATGTGGAAGTACATGCACTGGAACCAATGCCATGGTAATTTGATTGAGAAAGTTTGTATAGAAGACTGAAGGTTGGTAGATAGAGGGATGTAATGCAGAGAAAAGGTTGTAGAGAACATAATCACACCAGTTTCTGCATAGATTTAATCAAGTTGTTTATGTTAATACAACAAGAAGGCAATGAAGAACTTTAAGTATTGATGTTTAGTCTTAAACCACTGGAAAACTGTGGGGTGTGTCTCCCTCTAGTGGGCTGTTACGGTTTAACTCAGGGGACAACAAATGTCGAAATTAGTTATTTTGCTGACAGAATAGATGCAACAGTATGTATAGATATTAAAGGAACACTCAGATCCACCTAGGCCAGTCGTAGCCCCACATTAACAAGGTGGTTTGCTCAAAATAACCTACATCAACCTGCTTCATCAGCTGTCCGATAAATCTAAAATATAAAAAATACAGTCCATTTCAGGCTTCAGCGGTTGGCACTGTATGCAAACCGGTCAAAAAACGTGCTGCTGAGTGGTCGCTAACCAATACTCTAGTGCAGGAAAACTACATCTGACAGACCCAGTATCGTTCATAGTCACAGCCCTCATCGTTCCACTCTGCTTTCTTTCCTCCACGGCGCCAGATCTCCGCACAGTCCTGGTTCCTCCCGTCATAGCTGTTTGGTTGGCCGCTACCCCAGAACCTACAGAGTGAGGAGACACATGCAGCATTAGACTAAAAACGGCCCTTTCCTTGGACTAATGGAGTCGACATCTGGTGGAATTTTTACTGTTTTGCATATAAACAAATATGTGTCTAGTTTCTTACGGTGTGGTCAGCTCGGTGCCATCGACCCATTTCCACACGTCTTCTGTTCCTTTATCAGTCAGTCCAATCCAGATTTCCTTGTCACTGTGAAACAAGCCATTGACAAAGTCCTATGAAAGAAGAGACATAGAGTTACTGCACTACTGACCTGTCATACATAGTTATGGATGAGGTTTAATGGAAGAAGTGGAGCAAAATATACATATCATTCTTGGCTAACAATGGATGAAGCATGTGGTACAAAGTGAGTGACTACCTCGTTAACACAGTGGAGGATTGAGCAGCTATATTTTCCTCAAGACTGGTAGAGACCAAAGTCAGAGCTAAAATAGACCATTGAATGCTAAACTTACATTTGCGAGCTTGCCATGTAAACTTAAAATGTTAAAAAAAAAAGACAGCCAGAAAGTTATAACTTATTCTCTGTTTACTTGTCATTCATTAAACCAAAACTATGAGCAGAAAGATACAAAAGAACACTTTGGTATCTCTGAAAATGTGTTTAGTGCAGTTTAAACAAAACGTAAGGGCCCTAAATGAATATGGTGACACATACAGTGATGCATATAAAGAGGAATTTACGCAGATAAACACACCAGTTCATCTCGGGTCTTTGTGACTGTCAGGTCTGCGTTTTTGCCTTTACAGAATGATCTGGCCGCTTCCCAGCTTTTCTTGCTCACAGAAACATAGTAGCAGCTGTCCTGGAACTTCATCCAGCCGGTGGGGCACTTCTTCTCTGTAAATGTAAGATAATTGTTGATCAAGAATTATAGTGATTTTTAAAGTGGTGTTTTGGATAATTGGATTTGTTTTCCATCAAACAGCATGGCTCCTCAGGATTTAGCCAACCACATGCAATTTTCCTTTAGAGGAAAAATGTTCATGTTTTTAAAAACATTTCTATCTACTTACCTCGAATGGCTGTGTTCAATTTGTTAACTTTGTCCAGCACCTCGTCTCTCTCAGCAGTCAGATTGTTGTTTATCACCTTCAGCCGGTCTCTTTCCATGGTTACATTCTTCAAGTTGCTTTCAAGCTCGTTTTTTTCCTGAAGCAGTGACGCGTAAGAAACCTTCAAATCACTTTCAGCCTTTTTAATTAAGTCATAAGAGGCCTGCAGGGTGTCCTTTATTGTCGTCAGGTTTTGGTGACTGCTTGCTAGCTTGTCTTTCTCGCTGACAGAGACGTTATATCTGTCCTGTAAATGTCCTACTTTCCCAGCAAAGTCATTGTAACTTAACTGCAGCTGCTCTTTGGCTCTGGTTACGTTATTGAACTTGTTCTGTAAGTTGTTCCTCTCCCTGGTGGTTGAGTCGTGAGCGGTCTGTAATTCGTTTTTGTGTCTGAGAACTGAATCATACTGTTTTCTTAACTGGTTGTTGGCTGTACTCAAGGCGCTGGTGTTTGCCTGGAGCTGGTCTTTAGAGGCTTTTACCTGTTCTAACTCTTTATTTAAAGCATCGTTGCTGGCCTGTAACTGGCTTTGACTAAGTTTCAGTGTGTTTGTTTCCTGAGTCAGTTGGTAGTTACTGCTCTGCAGTTGGTCTCTCTTTTGCAATAAGTTGTCGGAATTTTGCTGTAACTGAGCGTAGTTGGCTTCCAGATCTTTCTTCTGTTTCTGCGCTGCGTTCAGGTTCTGTTGCAGGTCCTCTTTCCACTGACTTAAGACTTTTAAATTGTTCTGACGATGTTGTGCTACATTTTGATCTGAGGAAGAAATGAGATAACAGATGAATCAGCGAATTTATCACAATATCGATGCAATGTTGAATGTTCGACGGAGAAAACAAACAGGTAAGACTCACGGTGCACACTTTGACCTATGACCCCAGCCAGCAGGAGGACAGCGAGCAACCCAAGGCAAACTGCAGCAACCTTGAAAGGGTTATTTCTCAACGCATAAACTGAAAAATAGCAAGAAAAGCGGAAACAAAACTAAAAAATTGATGAAGTGATTTGAGGAACATGTGGTTACAATGAGTCGTGCTGCAAAATACTAAACAAAACAGTTTGTGCATTCGTCATTTCATGCAAAATACACTAAGTAATTAATATTAAGTAACACGCATAATTCATTGTCATTGTTAGTAGTAGGCAATACATGCAGTGATTTCCAACATTTTGTCATAGAAAAGGCTGAAGTTATAATTATAGCTTTATTTGTTAAAGTGCTTTTCCAGTATTTTTACTATGTCCTGGCAAAATTTGAATTAAAAATTTAAGAGCAACACAAGTGAAATTTGTTTAGTAATATTAGTTTTTTTGTCCCCTTGTGCAATGGACCAAACACAACATGGTAACCAATAAACAATCATCTTTTAAAACATTGTACTGACAGGGAGCAACAATGAAAAAAAGGTTTGTGAATTGAAACACACTTTATGTTGTTTTGTGTAAATAAGAAACTCTTTGCCAAGGTGATAGTATAATAGTGTCATAATATATGACAATGGAGGAAATCATTTCTTTTCTCCAACATGCAGAATGACCAGCAAGTATAAGCATTTCTCATTTCTGTTGACGAGAGCAGCAAAATTTAAAACTGAAGGTTATTTTGTTACCTGAAAAGCGGGATTGGCTGCTGTCCCCAAAAAGCTTCTCGTAGGCAATTTTACTGTCACCGCTGTCTGTTTGTGCCTCTGTGGTTGCACGGTACTCGAGAGTCATCGTAGCTTCTGTATTATGAGCTTGAGTCTGATTAGGGAAAAACAATCATTTCTAGTATCTGAAAAAGTTGCTGAGTTTTACTACAACAGAAAGCTTCTATACAGACGAAAAGAAAATCAACCTTATATTACTTTTTCCGTCAATCTTTCAAGTAAACATTTATTTGTGGATTTCAAAAAGGAAAAACGTTCTTTTTTGTAATGCAACACAGGACATTAATGCAGTATATTGACCTAAACTTTCATAAATGTTCTATAAATACAATAAACAAACCTTACCGCTCCTTTTACAGATGGCTACAGACACAGTGGAAGCAATGTGAAGAAGCACGGAAGGTCAAATCTACCTCCTTTAGCTCACACCTCTGCTTTATGAAATGAAGTTTAAAATGTTCTTTTGCATTTGTGTATTGATGGGAAGGAGTAGAGGGCTGGAAAGTAGGTGGAGCGAGAGCCTCCCTTCTTTCTCTCAGTGAGTCAGAAATAGGGTCAAAGGGTGTTGTGTCAAAAAGCGGAATTTTTCGCCCCGGATACATTCAATTTGAGGCTATCTTTGAGCGACAGTATCTGTGGAACTATTACAGATACAAGCCTGAAAATGTCCCTGTTATTTCTCTTTATGCCACCAATTTAGAATCTGCAATGTTGAACAAGTAGATCAAATAGTCTCTGATTATGGGTGAGTTGAAGTCAAGCACACATTCATAAAAAAGTTCAGAATGCAGAAGTTTACTATAGTGACATTCTCTGGAAGGCATACAGCTGCATGTTACGGTAATACAAAACATGCATCATACGTCTACGTGACGTACTTGATCACAAAAAGGAACTTTCATAACTGATTGTACATACATACATACATACATACATACATACATACATACATACATACATACACACATACATACATACATACATACACACATACATACATACATACATACATACATACATACATACATACATACATACATACATACATACACACATACATACATACATACATACAATATACAAATATATGTTGAAAGTATTACAAATATTAAGCTAAAAATTCACAAATATCTGTATAAATATATTTTATGCTACAAAAAACTCAGGGAAATTAGAAATAATCAAGCAAAAATTGTTCTAAAAATGTGATGATTTAAACAGTTTTTCTTGACTTGGATGAAAAACAACAGTTGTGAAGGAGAGTTGACACTAAGAGACTCCAGCTGCACTTACAGTAGCACAGTACCGATGCAATGATGGTACACCATGTTGATTGTCAGAAAATTCTATAGTGATATTATTTCTTTTCATTTCGTAGCGGATCGACCAGTGTACCCTCTGGTAAAGGAGCAGAGAAATGAAGAAAATTTAAAGAATTCAGCGAGCTCTCATCATGACTGCCACCTCGATATATGCCTACTGGACCACAGCCGTTGTCATCATGCCCTAAGATGTGTTTATTTTTCATTTTAATCAAACACATTTTAAAGATAACCCTTTTGAGAAACTACTCCAAGTTTCTGGTTGTATTAAACACGCGCCTCCTGCCACATCATTAAGCAGCAGCGCTGAAATTTCCCCATGTGACAAGCAAGTTTGCATGAACAGATATGAGGAAGAACCGATTTCACAAAACCCACATTGCTGGCATTGCAGTTTTCATATCAGCATCTGGTGGCAAAATCTGAGTCAGATCAATGGTGCAAGTTTTACAACTGTCTACTAAAAAAACTTGACCGGTCCATCTTTGACATCAAATCAACAAATCAAGTTTTATTACTGAGTCAAAATGCTTTCAACTTTATGTTCAGTAGGAGAGCTTGAGTTCATGAGAAAAGGAGGTGGAGTTGCAATTTTTTCTGTATTTCCTGAGCAAACTGATGACATCTGGCAAAACTACTTCTTCTGAACATGCTGCTCTTCCACTAAATCCACGCCTTTAACTTCTCGAAGTATTGTGCAACCTTTCTATGACTATGTCAAACTGCCATCTATCATTTATATTGACTTTTGATTGTGTAGTTTTTCATTTAAAATCTATCTTTATATGTGTAAGCACTTAAATGTTTCAATATTTGTAATCTGACCAACAAGACATCATTGTCAGGCGTTTCCTGTCTGATATCTGCATGCTCCCACTACCTTAAGTTATTGAAGCAAAATATATTGTCCAGATACTGCATAGATATTAAACATATTAAATGACAATAACTTCACATACACATTATTTACATCCTGTCATATACATCCCAAATACTAATCAAACACAAGTCTCGACAAATGTAAATTCATCGTCCCAAAAAAGAAAATCAAATGTTCCTTAATTAGCTTCTAGACTAGAATGAACTTCTAGTCATTATGATGTCGTGTTTATGGAGGAATGGGTTCAAGCAGTGAGCAGTCTCTAGTTCTCAAAAAGAGTTCAGTTCAGCAGTTTAGTTCATTTCAGTTCATTTAAATTCATTTCAGCACATTTCAGTTCAGTTTTGAGCGCTGTCCATGAGTTTGTGTGAGATGTAAGTGCATTTGTGAGGAGCCAGGAAGAGGCTAGTAGGAGGAATAATGCACTCTATATCAAAACAAACACAAAAAAAAAAAGAAGGAAGCTGGCTGTCTGTTGCATTTCCTCAAGATTAACATGCACTTTGCAAGGTTTAATTTTACTGAACAACAGTTGAGATAAACGGAGGCAGTCCAGCTTAAATACAACACAAGTCAAGACCAGTGGCTTGTTTTTACTGCAGTGAGGGACTGAGTAACCTGATCCAGTCAGCAGGTTCCCATGGACCAGAAAACAGTCGAAATACTGTTCAATCCTGTTTTACTGTATTTACATCTGCTTTTTATTTATTTTCACAGATACTTGTTATTTCACTTTTTTTTTCCTTTTTGAAGTTTTTAAACATTTCAGCATGACATCATTTTTAATGTATCTTTGATGGCACCCTTGCGACCAGATTTTCACAATTTTCATGCAAGATTGTTTTTTTAATTTTATTTTTTTACAGCATATTCTAAATTACGGGAAACATGAGTGTGGCCATCCATAAGAGCTGCACACAGGCCATATATGAACGTATACAGTCAGGGTTTTTGTGTAGTTCTGTTTGCTTCTGACCTCATTAGCTCTGCCCAGTTTGTTATGCAAGCTGAATCTGAGGTTGATTTTCTGCTGAGAGAAAAGTGCTGAACTTGAAAGTTATGAAATGTATCATTGCTTAGTTTTGATATTGTGCAATTAGGTTGAACAACTCCTTTCTTCCAGCAGCTGCTGTGCTTCCGTCCTTGACGGTTCATGAAAAAGTGATTGCTTTCACTATCAAAACAATGCCCAAAAATATCATGTTTAAACAAAAAAAATGTGTTGTGAATAAAGATGATTCTTCACCCGTCACTTTAAATGACACATTCATAAACTGTTTAGAGAGATAGCCCAGATAGTTTGTCCTCTTTGCAACAAAGCCACACAAGATTAAAGAAAAGCACCCCTATAAATTCAGTTTTATTGTACAAGGTTCAACCCAAATAAATATTTAATACACAAAAGCCTGTTACGTCAACAAAACCTAAAACCAAAATCTGAAACCAAATTTCAGCAGAAAACCAAATGCAAATTCAGCATCCTGATAAGGAAAATCAAATGTTTCTAAATAACTAAGAGAAAACCTTTAAATATCTAGACTGTGTCCAATAGACAGATTGTGTATGAGGGAATGTGTTTAGCAGAGGTTGTTTTTTAGAATGACTTCATTTCATTTCAGTTCAGTTTAATGAATTTTAATTCTGTTCAAGACAATGACCCAAAGCATAAAGTCAAAGCTCCACAGAAATGGTTTAAAGGCAACAAGGTGAATGTTCTGGAGTGGCCGAGTCAAAGCTCAGAAATCAGCTTAACTGACAATTTGTGGCTGTGCTTATGCAATCACTTGCTTTCTTTTTTTTATTTTTAATGAACTGCCATGACTTTGTAGAAATCTATTTTCATTTTTGACATAAAAGAGTCATTTTTTTTGTCAATCCTTGTCAAATGCCAAATTCTTGTGATCATGTTGTGTTCCACTGTTTCAGCATTGCCAGATTCTCAGCAAACTGCTACTCGATTATGTAAAAATCTCTCTCCTTCCATCATTTCATGGCAAAATATATGTAAAAACATTATTAAATAATACATATTTTTCCCTTGTTACAAAGGCTAATATGAAAGCAACCCACTGAAGGCCTAGGAGTAAAATGCACGGCCCGCCACTTGTGTAGATAATAGATTAGATATAAAGGTAGTGATATTCCAATGAAGGGCTGCAGGGTGGCGCAGTGGTTAGCACTGTTGCCTCGCAGCAAGAAGGTTGCTGGTTCGCGTCCCGGCACCGGGATCTTTCTATGTGGAGTTTGCATGTTCTCCCCATGCAGCGTGGGTTCTCTCCAGGTTCTCCAGCTTCCTCCCACACAGTCCAAAAACATACTGAGGTTAACTGGTGATTCTAAATTGTCCGTAGGTGTGAATGTGAGTGTGCTTGGTTGTCTGTCTCTAAGTGTAGCCCTGTGATAGACTGGTGACCTGTCCAGGGTGTCCCCTGCCTTCGCCCTAAGTCGGCTGGGATAGACTCCAGCCCCCCCGCGACCCTAATGAGGATTAAGCGGTGTATAGATAATGGATGGATGGATGGATGTACAGATAAATATCTAAAATGTATTTTAAACAAAAAAAAAAAAACCCACTTTATTTAACTTTAAGCAGATCCAATACAGCAACATCTGCATATCAGCAATAATAACACCAACTTCATGGTTCCTATTTATATATTTTTGATAATATAGTATTTATTGCTGTTTTGTGTCCACCTATGGCATTTTATTATGTTGTCATGATGACAAAATGACAACAAAAATACAACATCAGTAAACAGTAATAATAAAAACAGTATGAGTACAGGTTCTTCAGAAATGCATTTATTAGTCACTGAATCAAATAATCAGTTTAGTTATTTGGTTTGATGTAATCATGCACATGGGAAAACTAAACTGTGTAGCAATTGTCACTTGTTAAAAATAGAATCCATTAGCAAATGTCTAATCATTGTCATCATCATTCATTACACTGACAGTTTCTACAATGTGTACAGATATTTATAGAAATCTCCGTCCCCTCTGGACCAGTCATGGTTCCACATTAACAAGGCAGTTTGCTCAAAACAACCTACATCAACCTGTTTCTTCAGCTGTCTGCTAAATTTAACTCCATCAAACATTACTCATCACAATAAAGTCCATTTCGGGCTTCAGCTGTTGGCGGTGGTGTGTGTCACTGTGTGCAAACCGGTCACAAAAACGTGTTGCTGAGTGGTATCTAACCAACGCTTCAGGCCGCTCTGTGCAAGAAAACTACTTCTCACAAATGGAGTATTGTTCATTGTTACAGTTCTCGTCATTCCAATACCCATCCGCTGTTTGACGGTGCCAGATCTCCACGCAGTCCTGGTTCCTCCCATCATAGCTGTTGGGCTGGCCTTTACCCCAGAACCTGCAGAGGGACGGGAGACATCCAGTTTAGATGACATACTGCTTTATCTTTGGTCAAATGAAGCCAGCATTACAAGATATAGAATTGGTTTCATACGCTGTTGTCAGCGGTGTCCCATCCACCCATTTCCACTGCCCTTCCAGTCCTTCATCAGTCAATCCAATCCAGATTTCTCTGTCACTGTTAAACAGGCCTTTAATGAACTCCTGCAAGGAAGAAGACACCAAGTTACTGCAATGCTTTGTCAAACATAGTTATAAATGGGCTGCAGCTGAAGAGGCATTGTAAAACTTCAGAAATAATTTGAGTGAGCCAGTGGAGGATTGAGCAGATACATGTTCCTCAAGACTGGTGGAGACCAAAAACAGAGCTAAAACAGACTACTGAATGTTGTTGAAAATTTGTGAGCTTGCCATGTAAACTTTAAAATGTTGTCAGTGTTGTGTCATCCTCAAACGTAAGAACGAATGAGAACTTTGTGTAGCTGAGGGCAATGACACCATTGGATGAGTCACACCACACATGAAAATATGTTTAGTGCAACTTTAATACAGTACAAGGCCCCCAGATGTATATGGTGACACTTATTCATACAGTAACATTTACATCAAAAATTGCACACACCAATTCTTCTCTGCTGTTTATGATTGCCAGGTCAGCGTCTTTGAGTTTACAGCTTGACCTTGCCGAGGCCCAAGATTTCCTGGCAAAGGAGGGGTAGTAGCAGCTGTATTCAAACTTCCTCCAGCCACTGGGGCATTTCTTGTCTGTGATTGTGAGAAAAATGTTCATCAAGAACTACACACTGAGAGAAAAGTAGTTTCAGACAGCTTTTCCAGGTGAGGAAACATTTTCAGACTTTTTGCGCTTACCTTGAATCGTCACATTCAGTTTGCCAAATTTGTCCACCAGCTCGTCTCTCTCAGCAGTCAGATTGTCGTTTTTCACCTTCAGCAGGTCTCTCTCCGCCGTCACGTTCCTTAAACTGCTCTCAAGCTCATTTTTTTCCCCAAGCAGTGATTTGTAAGAAACCTGCAAGTCATTTTCTGACTTTTTAATTGAGTTATAAGAGGCCTGCAGGGTGTCCTTTTCTGTAGTCAGGTTTTGGTGACTGCTTGCTAGCTTGTCTTTCTCACTGACAGAGACGTTATATCTGTCCTGCAAATTTTCTACTTTCAGGATCAAGTCATTGTAAGTTAACTGCAGCTGCTCTCTGGCCCCGGTTACATTGTTGAACTTGTTCTGTAAGTTGTCCCTTTCTTTGCTCACTGAGTCGTAATTGGTCTGGAGCTCGTTTCTACGTGCAAGAACTGTATCATGCTGTTTTTGTAACTGGCTGTTGGCTGTAATCAAGGCATTTTGGTTCGTCTGCAGCTGGTCTTTAGCGGTTTGTAGCTCTTTTAACTCTTTGTTTAAAGCATCGCTGTTGGTCTGTAGCTGGCTGTGACTGAGTTTCAGTGTGTCTCTTTCCTGAGTTAGTACATCGTTGTTGATCTGTACTACATTGGTCCTTTTAGACCTGTAATCAACTTCTTCCTGTAACCGATTCTGTTTGGATTCCAGATCCCGTTTGTCTTTTTGCACCGTGTTCAGGTTCTTTTGCAGGGCGTCCTTCTCCTGATTCATGGCTTTTAAGTTGTTCTGATGGTCTTGCTCTACTTTTTGATCTGATGAAGAGGAGAGATAAGGCGCGAGTTAACGTGAATACTGATGTGAACATTTGACGGAGAAAACAAACAGGTAGACTCACTGCGGACGTCTTGACCTATGATCGCAACCAGCAGGATGACAGCGAGCAGCCCAAAGCAAACTGTAGCAACCTTGAAAGGGCTGTTTCTCAACACAAAAACTAGAAGACAGCAAGAAAAGCGGAAACAGACACTGAAAATTGATGAAGTGATCCAAGGAACTTAGTTGTTGCAAAATACCAGGCAAAACATTCATTACAAGCAACATGCAACAAAATTAGTTTTATGGTACAAAAATCATCCCAGATAAGAATAACTAAAGCCAAAACTGAGAAACAATCATCCATTTGTGAAGTAATGTCTCAAAAAGTCTAAAAGTCTCAAACTGATTTTTCTTTTAATTCATTTTGATGGCGTGAAATGAACAAAGTGTTGCATTGATCAGGCTGCAACAGGATGTAAAACTGCATTGATTTTTGAGTTTTTTTAAAACAAAAAACAATTTGCTTCGATTAAAAGGTGCATGTGCTGTGTTTGCAGGTTATCCAGCTGCCTCAGAGACACAACATTGTGCCATTCTGATACGATTTCTCTTCTGATTTCTTTTGATAGCTGCAGGAAACATACCTGAATAGCGGAGTTGGCTGTTCTCCCCAAAAAGCTGCTTGTAGGCAATTTTACTGTCTTCAATGTCCATGTTTGTCGCTGTGGAGGCACGGTACTCGACACTCATCTTTACTTCTGCCTTACAAGCTGGAGTATTATTAGTAAAAAAAAAGAACATCAGCGTCCGATAAATGCAGGTCAATTCAAGTCACCATTACTTATACGGCACATTTTAGACAACAGACATTGACCCAAAATCCATTCCAGTAGAGAAATAAATTAACTCTACAAATAAAGAATAACATCTGTTTCTCTGTTGCTGATTTAGAAAAACTTTAAGTAGCACAACACTGGATATTAATTCCAGATATAGACCTAAACTTCCATGAGTGTCAAATATAAATTAAATACACCTTACTGCTCTTTGTAGAGATGATCACAGATGCAGTGTATCAACTGGAAAGACGAAGAAGGCGGCAAAGCCTTATGTTCTCCCCGCAGGTCGCAGCTAAACTTCATGAAATGATGTTTGAAACGTTTCTTTACATTTGTGTCTATAGAAGCAGGAGCAGAGGGTTGGTTAGTAGGTGGTCCTTCCTCATTCAGTTAGTCAGCGGAAGTCAGATCACAGAGCTGACTGGGGAATATTTCACTCAGGATACTCTTGACCCTTTAAGTGGATCTCAGCAATGCTGGTGTGTGCTTTTGGTTTTTGTCAAATAGTCAAAAAATGAGCGCCTATATGTCTCCTTAAACCCTTTTCAACTACCTCGATGGGAGGTCAAGGAAAGATGTGAAGGAGGATTAATGATGATGAAACTACAACCGTAGTGCTGAGAGAATCCGGCTGCACTTACACTAGATTACCAGTTCCTACAGTTAGGAATCTCACAAAGCAAAAAGATTGACCAAGTGCATCCTTTATCATCACAACCTAAGAAGTCTGAGGAATCAGTTTGTGTCTCCAGTTGTCATAAACCTGCCTTCTCTAAGGTCATGATGCCATAAAGGTGATTTCACTGGTTGCATTCTAAGGACTTTTTTTTTTCACTCATCCATTCAACCTTAATTTGAATCTCGAGGAATCATTTGAATTCAAGCCTTCATTTACATTAAAATGAAATGCACTGTTCCTAGAACAGATATGAGGAAGAACACATTTCCCAACAACACACTAATGCCATAAATGCTGGCACTGCAGTTTTCATTTGAGCACAGGGTGACACAAACCTGACTCAGGTCAATCATTTAATTGTCTGTTTCTGTCACTTATGTGGACTTGTGTAGTTTTGTTTTGTTTTTTTCTTGATCTTCTCTAAGCACACAAATGTTTAAACACTTGTAATCAGAGCAACTCAGTATCATTATTTGTCTCTTTTGTTTCAACATTTACATCCTCCCACTACCTTAGATTATGGAAAACAAGGACACGTCCTGTAATTATGCAGAAAACACACAGACATACGAAACAATATCACCAGAAGACTGTGCTGTAGTGGTGAGAATGACAAAATCAACGTGCTGCATCTTTAAGAACGCATCAAGAATGTTATTTCTCAGCAGGATTTAGAGGAACTTCTCTGCATCATCATCTTCATCACACTTGATTACTTTGCAGGCCTCCCTAAAAACTGGACCAGTCATCTGCTGCTGAATCAGAAGTCTTCACTGAACCCAGGAAAGTGAATCACATCAGTTCACTTCCCACAACTTTACTCTGCCTTCCTGTGTGTCAAAGAGTGCATTCATTATTTATGCACCACCAAGAAAACCTGACATCTGCTCCAACCCCCAGTTCTTTGAAATGAGAGCTTTAGACTTTTCGGTTTGCCACTGCCTTTAATTGCATTGAATTTAGGAAAACATTGAAATATTGCACTGTGCTGCTGTATTTTTCACTCTGTTTTTTTCATCTGCCTTGTGCTAATTTAACATATTTCCATCTCATATTTTGTTTCTCTCTTTTTAAAACCTTTTTATGTATTTTCACATTATGCTTTTTGATTTTCATGTCTCATCAAGAGCACTTTGTATCGCATCCTATGTTGTTATCTTATTGTGATCATAGTGAAAATTGCAGTTTTTATTCTTCAGAGCACTGGCTGCAGCAGAAATTTGGCATTGAACCGTGTTTTCAATCATTCATATTCATCTGAGCTTGATGGACATTTTAATTTGATCAAATAATGGAGTAAATCCATTCATGTTTCGTGCTCCCACTCATGCTGTTGCACACAATGTGGGTCCTTTGCAGCTTCACAATTCGCTACATATTTCTGGATCAGAGCAACAGTAACAGGTCTTGTGGGAACAATTCAAGCTGGTTCCAAAGATTTCCAACACCCCGGCGGGTTCCTAACCTGTCACCCGCTCAGCAGCTGCTGCTTAGTCAGGTTCCTGTGTGAACATCACATGCTAATGATAATGTAGCAGTTCAGCATTCTCTATGGAGCTCACGGAGGGGACAGAGCCAGGAAACAGCAGCTGCTGTGAGGAATGATGCTGCGAGAGTGATGCCTTCTCCTCCATTTCCATCATTTCCACAGAGAAAAAAAGAAATCTGAAAATACTGAAACAAGAATCTGCCATTTGGGTTGAATTTAAAGGAAACTTGTGCCCACTTTGATAATATGGAGTGCATTAGCATGATGCAGAGAGGTCATAATTAATAGATACAGTCAGAGTTTGTTGAGGAAGTGCACAGCAGCTGAGCCTGAAAGTGTTTTTTGTATAACTACGCTGGTCTGGATATCTGCCTGTGGCCTTATTAGGTCTCTTCAGTTTGCTTATTTACTGTTGAAACTAAAGTGCTGAGTTTGAAATGTTTCGCAATGTGTAATATTTTAGTTTTAATACGGTTGCAAACGAACCGCAGCACTCTGTCGAACTTGGAAAAATGTCCAAGAATAAATATTCTCCACATACCATAATTAGGTTGGTTTTTGTTAAGTGTCGAAATTACAGTCGCTTCATATTTAACATTTCTCTTTTTGCACTAAACCACATTCTTGATAAAGGCAAATTAAGGTACTAAAGCATAACTAATAATTGTATTTTTTTTTCAAGTTGGTCAGTCTGCAGGAATCTTTTTTTAATGCCTGTATTCTTTGGACACGCTCGTACTTCTCCTACACACCTGCCTCATGAAATCAACGTGCCAGTGTCACTTTGTCTTAAATCAGTTTGTCACGGGATAACTAGGCTGGTTGACCAGAAATGACACTCAGGAGAGATGGAATCAAAAATAAGGTTTATTGTAGAAACTGTTGTAAAGATGAGAATGAAAACGAGGCGGGGTTGTTACCAGTTGTGCGGTGATAGTCCTGGGAGCAATGGAGAAGACTTGGGTTCGATGCAGGTGGGAAGCTCAAAATGTGGATCAGGAACATAAGGAAAAAATCCTCAATGAAGGCGAGGCAGGAGCAGAAGCTCGGAAAGAGGCACGAAGGGAGGCTCGGAGGAAACTCGGAAGAAATACTTGGGTGATGGCTAGAAGTTGCCATGTAGGGCAACACTCAGGCAAAGAGTGAATGTTGAAGGCTCCTCTTATACCGGTGGTGACGACCCAAATGAATTGCAGGTGTGTAGCTCACACACCTGCAGGGAATCAGCCACTGAGAATTCCTCCAGGACGCCCTCTGGTGGACGCCTGGAGGAGAATAAAAACACAGGGCCAAAATCACCATTCCCTGACACAGTTTTGATATTGTGCAGTGAAGTTGTGCAATATCGTTCTTCATCTTTTACTGTTCGTGAAAATTGGTATCTTCTACAACTGCTCAGATCTGGACCCTTTGCAACAGCAGTGTTGATCCACGTTGACCTGCACCACCTCAAGTAGAAGAGCTGGTTGTTCCTTACACATAGACCAACTGTACAACATACACAATAACATGTGAGCTCTTTATTGCTTGGTCATGATAAAAGATCACTGCAGATGTGTAAAGTGATATCGAACACATTGCCTGTTGTCTTCACCTACATGTCCAACGTTATCATCCATGAGGTCATACTAGACACTGTAAACCACACGTTAGGTAAAGAACACAGTGAATCTCGTATTCAACTGAAGCAAAAAGCGATCCCAGGGGAGAATATATTTAAGGTTAACTGAACTAAATTTAAAAGTAGGAATGTTTAAAGACCACCTTCTGTGAAAATCAAGCTTTTTAACTGTCCACTTTTAACACCTACTCACACTTTTGGTGTTTTTTTATATGCAAAAAAACCAAACAAAAAAAAAAAAACATGAGTGAAATAAGCTGGCTGAGCATTTTTATCTAGAAACTCCAGATTAATACGTAGCAAACCAAAGAAACCACTCCTGGCTGAATTACTCCCATATTACAACATGCCATTGTGTAGTGCAGACTAGTTTCACAGTGTTTGAGTAGAGCTGTGGGCAAGCTGGTGTGCTCGAGCTGCAGTAGGTTGGAACAGACGATGGAAGAAAGATGCAGGAACTTCATAGATCGGCACATTCTAGGGGCGCCTCCAAGTGTTGCATTTTATGGAGAAAGAAAAAACTTCTCCCTTCATGTGTAGCCTTGATAAACATGATTTTGTTTTTCTTAAGTTTTATTCAGTGACCAGAGATTAACTTTAATGTCATGATGTGTACGTCAAAGTTCATTTTTTTCAGTGTTAAAAAAAAGTCAGTCTTAGGAACACATCTGGTTTCTCAACAGAAAACAAGCTCCAGTACAGTAAAAACAGACATAGAAGTGATATGTCTTACTGCTGAGTTAGATAACAGAAGAGAGAATAAGAGGAAGAGGAGCCTCCAGACAGAGCTGGAAACAGCAGCTACACCCTTCTAATATCTCACCAGAACAGCTGCGTTATCAAAATCAGTTAAGGTGTCAACAACGGTCACAGACAGACAATAACACCACTGAAAAAGTAATCACTCCATGCAGTATGTACACAACGATACATTAGTTTAGTTAATTTATACACTGATGTACTTTAAATAAATCAACCTGCAGGATTTCAAAGTGCACAAATCCAACAGAACCAACTTCTTTAAAGGGGTAAGGCACTGATTTTACACATCAAACTGCCTTCCAGTCAGGATATCTTGGACTGTTTTAACCTGTCTGCAGTGAGTCTACCAACCGCATAGAAATGTTACATTATGTATACATGTGGCAGTCCTACCGAGATAAAAAGAAAAACACAAAGGCAGACATAACACAAGGACTAATTATAATAAATCAAGCAGATATGGACAATAAATATAAAGGACAATAAATTCTAATAACTTGTTTAACTGTAAACAAAATTTTATAATTCATCCTACATCCACCCAAACGGTCGAGGCAGATGGCCGTCCCTCCCTGAGCCTGGTTCTGTCGGAGGTTTTTTTTCCCCTGCGGGGGTTTTCGGTTCCTTCCCACTGTTGCAGACTGCTTGCGGACTGCTGAAGCTTATAGGGAATCCAAATGTTTTGGATTGTTGGGTGTTTCTGTCTCTGCCTTTGTGAAGCGCTATGAGATGACTTGTTGTTGTAAATATGCGCTATACAAATAAAATTGAATTGAATTGAATATGGCAGCAGAGACAATCACAGACATTATTAAATAGGTTGCTCAACCACCCCTTTAGTACCACAGAGCTACACCGATCATCCACAACATTTAAACAGTGGTAGAAATGTGACGTGAATAATATTGATTATCATAACAATGCAACCTTGGGAAAACCTTGGAAACCTGTGACATGTACCATCCACCTGAAGATTTTTGCGGACCAAGCACACGCCCTCCCAAATGTTTGCAGCAACACATTCCATCACACAAAACTACAAAAACTGCTTACAAAAGGCTCGAGGAACATGATAAAGAGCCCAACATGTTGATATGTCCTCCAGACTCCCCCAAGCCTAACACCATAAGACACCCCTGAACAGAGCTGTTTCGGTGACACTAGGAAAACCATTAAGTAGAGATCGTAGTCAGTGTATAATGTATATCCATTTATCGCAACTGTATGGTCTTATAAGGCAAATTAGATTATAATGAGGTATTTCAAATGCGATAGTTAATGTCAAGTTTACATAAGATTTTAATTTCATGTCATAAAAATTAAGTAAAAACATGAAAGGTCCTGAAACAGAATTTATTAAACTGAGGTGAATTACATTCCTAAAACATACACACATTTTCTGCTTTTTTTTATTTAAGTTTTTTTTTCTTCTTTATATATACACATCAGAATAGTTTAAAAAAAAAAAAATAGAAATGTTGAACAAAACATGTACACATTGTATTTCTGTCATCACACTTTCAAAAAGTCCACCTATCTAAAACACAGAATAGGTGTGTTTTTTTTTTTTTTTAACCTGACACATGTAATCATGTTCCCAGGGCTCCAAACCTACCAGAAGAAATGGTCTTTTGAGCGTTTTCTATGATCACGGTTTGGTTAAGTTTGGGTAACTAAAGTCACAACATCTCAACATTTTGACAAGAAAGCACCAACATGAGCATTTCTTGTCAGGTCAGTCCCTTCAGATTAGCCGTCTGTTCTGTCACTGAAATCAACGCTGTCCATTTGAAATGATTTTGCTGTTGTGCACACTGAGCCTGTAGTGATGATGGCGGACCCTGTAGAAAATCCTTTCCAGTATGGACTGCTTTGCACCGGGTGTGACGTACCCGTTGGTGGCCCCCACACAGTGGAAGCCGAGGCGCTGGTAGAGCTGGTGGGCTGCCGGTGCATAAGCAGTGGTTCCCAGGACAACTGAGGAGTATCCATGAGTGGCCGCAAACTCCAGAACTTTCTGTCCCAACGCAAAACCGATTCCCCACTGTCGATATCTCCGGTCGACGGACATCCGCTGCAGCTCGACTGCACCGCCTAAATCCTGCTGGTTGACTGCTGCTACAACACCCACCACCTTGTCGTCCAGCACTGCTACCCACAGACAGGAGCCTGAGGTCGAGGGCAAGCATGCAACATGAACACAGAATGCAGCAGAAAATGGCAAAAATCATAAATAAACATCATGTCTTGTAAGGGGTCAGGGGTCTCTCTGTTGTGGTGTCTGAGTTGTTGTTGGGTGTTTTTTAGCCCAACAGGGTGAAAAAGTATAAGTTATGTCTCAAGTCAGGAGCCACATCTTTTGAAGGCTGCATCTTTAAATGTAAAAACTGGGTTTCAGCTCAATTAAATAGCCAATGACAGAAATGTGAAAAACGTGTCCCTGGCTCTGTCAAGGTTACCAGTCGCTGTGTGATGCAAGAGTGGGAAGAGCCGCTGATGCAAATATAAAGTAATCCAGACCGTGCAGCCTTCTGATACGGCTTCCTTCAAAGGGTGCAGCCCCTCAATTGAGTCACAGCTGCACTCTGTGATTTTTGTCATCTAGTATATAGTCCATGGTGCTTATGTGTCTATTATCAGGACTTGTTTTGTTGCAGAGAAATCAATTTGTCCAATAACCTTTTACAATTTAACAGTAATATGACATGTATTCTCTCTGGGTTCTCCAGCTTCCTCCCACAAGGTCCAAAAACATGTTGAGGTTAATTGGTGATTCTAAATTGTCCGTAGGTGTGAATGTGAGTGTGCTTGGTTGTCTGTCTCTAAGTGTAGCCCTGTGATAGACTGGTGACTTGTACAGTGTGTTCCCTGCCTTCGCCCTAAGTCAGCTGGGATAGACTCCATTTTTAACAAACTAGGAAAAATCTGTAACATAAGAGTAAGCTATTCCAAAATTTACAATTAAAAATATGATCTTGATTATTTATTTTTACAGTGTATAGTGTAAGCTAATCTTGAGCTATTATTCATGAGATTTTGTTTATCTTAGTGTTTATCTTTTTCTCATCTGTATATCTAACCTAGATTTTGTCGGTGACTTTCAGCCAACAAGACCTACAAAAGCAAAACTGCCTTGTAATAAACGACACAGAATAGTTCAATGGATGTTTTGTTTTTCCACAGACATTGCATTGTCTTCCTTAAGTGTGCTTCAAGGCCTCAGAATCATTAAAGTTAGTCAGATGATTTGCACACAGAAATTCAGGTGAATCTATCATAATTTTGTGAAACATGTCATCATGCAAAAAGTGCTGAGCTTTCACTACACCAGTATGTACATTGCTGTTAGTTATAAGAACCTTGCTGTGTTCAGACTTATTTGTTCATGTGTGTGGGCTTCAACAGGTAACAAAGAGGAATCAAGGTTTTCGTGTGTCTCATGTGTACCTGGTGATTTCATGTAAAACCCCTCGATGTCTCCCATGTCCGTGCTCACGGCTTGCTTCAGGTAACCGAGGATCACATGTCTGCTGCAGAAGTAGCGCGCACAAACCACAATGGCTGGGAGGAGTCCTATCACCCACCAGCACATGGTGACAGCAAAACACAGACCTGCCAGACGAAAGATATGATGCGGTGCGTGAATGTAAACGGATTATAAACACAAGAGAACACAAGAAAGCACAATTGTTTTGAGCGAAACATTATAAAATACAGCCAGCACAAGGAAAAATAAGACACATCTTCACTTCACTTGTACATTACAAATGCAGAAGCAGCAACAAAGAACGATACAGTGGTCTTACCTGTCATAGCAGCATAAAGCAGGAGACTCTCGGGGTGATGTCTCAAACCCCCAAAAGCAGTGTCTGGTACCATCTCCATCAGGCCTTCGGAAAAAATCTGCTGCACCACTGGTTTGTCTGCAGGCTCATATTCACGTATACATACAATCTGTCCATTCTGAGCTTTTACTCCATTGCTATGTTTTTTGTTAACCTTTTTTGGTGCTTTATGTCCCATAACAATTTTTTTATTTTTTTTTTAAGAAACACTAGAAGCAGCTTGCAGAAGATGTAGAGATTGAACAAGTAGCTGTGGAGCGTCTTTAAGTAGACTTCTTCATGTGCTGCAGTGTGAGATAAGAGGGTGACGCTGCTGGAGCTGTTAGAGTATGTGGCTTTGGGGCTGCCTATAGATAAGCAAACGTAAACCCCTTTCCACCCTGGACTTCACTGCATCAGGATCTGGCAGTGAAGGTTGTTGTGTTTCTTTTCTCTTTCGTCAAACTTGGAAGAACTGCAGTGGAGAATTTCGAAAACAAGTTCAGTAGCATCACTGACTCATTGTTACAAGGTTGTTATTTACTCTTTCATTTACAATTTTGATTTAGCTTAAATGCTCTGTTTTGCCGAAGGATACTTTACAATTTATATTGAAAAGTATGTTTTATCCATAAACCTCAAGGTTGCCTACGTAGTCCTTGCAGTTGTGGAGGTCAGATTGAATGAGCAGCTTTTCTAGCTTACGTTTCAAGGATTGCTTTTTTAGTTGTCATTTAATTGCGTTTAGATGTTTTTCTGGTGATATTTCAGAAAATGTGCCAATTTTATTCAAATAATTCTTATTTTGCTGGCAATCTCAGCAGCCAACAGCCAACCACTGAGCTGTCTGCTGTCATTTTGGATGAAGCTGTTTGTCAGTCTGACATTAGGATTTTTACTGGTGATGTGTGCAGCACTCATCATTGCGTCTTGTGAAAAGCCTTGGTGGTTTTCTCCATCTGACAGACGTGACAGGTATATATCACCGGTAAGGTCTTACATCACTTCTATCCCAGACAGGAGCTCAGGGCCACATCAAACTCAATCTAATGACTGCTTTTCACTGCAGCTCCTTCAAATCTGCACTGAGCTCGAAAGATCTGCTTTTTCTGCTTTCATGCACCAACCACCTGAAAGTAACCTAATGATGCATCTTTAAAAACCTGTGATCAGTTTGAATTCATGATCATAAAACATTCAGCTTCTGTTTGTGCCCTTTTCATTGATTTATCGCTCATATCTGGACCTTGTATCCTTCAGTAACTCTATTGGCGTATTGTTTTGATGGATTTTTATTTTTTTTTAACCATTTATCTTGTATTGTTTGTATTCTTTTAAGCCATTTTTAAGTGCAACTCAACAAAATTGTAAATGAGGCCTTGGAAAAATCCTCCAAGTTTGAATAAATAAAAGAAATCTCAGAGTAAACTGTCATCTCTGGAAGTCCTTTGGCACTTCATTCTTGATTTATTGTTAAATAGGTGAACGTAATAATGAATTGTGTTTCGTAAGAATCACATTAATTAAAAATTATTTATTTGCAGCCTTCAGTCTTTTTTTAACTATTTAATATAAATGAAAGAAGATCTCAGAAGTGAACAATATTAGCAGCAGAATGCCATTCTTACATCATTTCTCTCAACTAATTGTGGTTATTTCTTTAGGTACATCCATCCATCCATTATCTATACACCACTTAATCCTCATTAGGGTCGCAGGAGGGCTGGAGCCTATCCCAGCTGACTTAGGGTGAAGGCAGGGGACACCCTGGACAGGATTAAAACTATAGCCAAGATACATAGAATATATTGCAGCAATAGTTATACAAATTATAGAAAAAGGATCAAACTTTAACAAACTGCAGTAAAAATGAGATAATTCATGAACATCAAGTACTGGAGAGCGCATTAAACAACTTCTGGCTTTTCCCACAGTCCCTGAAGTCGTCATATAGTTGTCACATTTACAGAGGTGAGAGACAAGATGGATGCCAAGGTGACAAATGCAACTCAAGCATTTATTTTTAACATAAGAATAGCACTTAACAACTGTGTGGTGCATCTATTGTTTAATCAGTTGTTTTAAATTTATATTCATTAATTATATTCAAATTACTGATCCTAGTAGCATTCTTTTACTTCAACACTTTTTCTTGTTTGTTGTGTTACTTTGAAGGAAGTTCATTGGAGCTAATGTGCTGTTAACCCCCAAACCAGAGGAAGTATGTCTACTGCTGTGGAAAAACCACTGTGACTTTTATAAACTAAAAAAAAAAACACAAGAAATACTTTTTGGGTTGTTGGTAATTTTTTATCTACTCCAATATAAGTTCAGCATTGTCTAATTTGACATGGTGGGGTGCTGGGAACGCATAAACAAGGACCCAAATGCAGACCAATACCAAACAGACAGCATCGATTTTATTGTAGTTTAATGAGGAAAAAAATGAAACTGCGAGTAGCTGTTAGACAGTAGAGCAGGTTCACGGGTGGGTTGGCAAACAAAACCAAAGAACAAAGTCCTGGAAACAAGCAGGAGGTCAAAACAAGACTTGGATGCTCAGCTGGATGCACAAATACAATCTGGCAAAGAGCGAACCTGGAGAGCAGATGAAGGACTCATGAGGAGAGTTAAAGCAGGTGAGCTGAATGTAAAACTGGGCGCAAGTTTAGTAAACCAAAGACGGGAAACAGGAAAAAGATAAAATATATGGAAAGCCAACATGCTACAGAGCTGCACTATGATATTTTCGGAGAATGTTGTGAGTCTTTTTTATCATGTTTATAATATTTGATTGGCAGCCCAGCAGTAAAACACATTTAAACTCATTTACTATATAAACAAACAGCTGAATGTGGCTCTAAACAAAGAAAGGGGAAAATGGAGTAGGAGGGAGCAGCACAAATCCAATTAGAGGCGTATTATTGAATGCTATTGTGTGACTATGAGGTTGATTACAGCTCAATCATATAACCACATCAGACTATATTTAATTGTTAAATTACAATAAACAGAATGAATGAAAGTGTTCAGATAAAAGCAGCTGTAAGGTCAAACTAGGTATGAGATGATCACTGCATTAATTCAACTTTTAATGTTTGCTTTCCACACACACAAACAAGAGAAGAAAAAAAACTACAATTTACAAATTAACAGATGTTTTTTGTTTAAATATTGGTTTGTTGAATGACAAGCATGTGCCAGCTGGAATTTTGTATCTAACTAGAGCCATTTCACAGCAACATTTCCAGGCTGCTTTTGTTACTATCCTGCCCCTGTATTAGTCTTTGGTAAGTCTACGATGTTTTGCATATTATTTCTATTTTTATGTCTTAAATATAGGAGATAGAGATTATCATACTTTTCATTTCAATCAGCCTTAACACAAGGACTGAAACTGGATGGACGTCATGCTAAGAATCTCATCATTGCCTCACATGAACTTATTCGAGACAGAGAACTTCTTAATACAACACTAAACTGAAAATTGCTCAAGAATTAGAAAGACAAACGGCAGCAGCAGGATTTGAATGAGCACAATAAGGAGCAAATACGAACACCAACTGTTTCCATGTTAGCTCGAGGCTTAACACTGAGCCACAAAAGATACTGTTTATGCATGAGCACTACAAAAGGATATCGCTAATGTAACGCAATCATTTTCTCATAATTTCCACTGAATTAAAATAGACAATCTGCAGGCGATAGCAGAAGGTGAGGGGCTGGAGAGGAAGCGGCGAAACTGGCAGGGAGTGACTCACTTGTAGTCCAAGAACTCTCTGAAGGTCTGCTTAGTTCAAACGAATCTGTACTGTACATCAGACAAGAACAAGCATGCCAAATGTGACATGAGGGTGGGATCAGTCGGATCCTATATTTAACTGCGATGACGCTTATTCGTTGTGATGCATGTGAGAGGATAGTCAACGTTGGTGGAAGTGGAGGAAGGCATGAACGAAAGGCTAAAATAGGACTAAGAAGTAAAAAAAAAAAAAAAGATTGAAGCACTGTGAAACTGTTGATGAAGTCACGTTTAAAGCCTCGTTTAGGACTCCAGACTGATTGCAATTCAAAGAAAAACCTGAGCACATGTTGCTGGTATGGTTTGGGTCCACTTGTCCGTTTAGATTGAAGGATTACTGCAAATACAGTGACTATGAAAAAAAGTTTTCACCTCTCTTGGATATTATCCTCTTTTCAATATTAAATCGTGGTTAATTTCATTTTGCTTTTGTGAAAACAATTTACAAAAACGACTCTTTGGTGTCAGAGCAAAAACACATGTCTAGAAAGTAATGCCAGTTGTTTAAAAATCTAAAATGTAAAACAAGCGATTGCATAAATATTCTGGTCCCTTTAGTCAGTGTTCGACATTATTCAGCCTGTTTATATCGGTGTCAATCAGCCTTGCACATCTGGACACTACAATTTTTCATCATTTGTCTTTCAGAACTGTTCTGGCTATGTTCGGTTACATGGAGATCATGAGTAAACAGCCCTTTTTAAGTCCAACCACAATTTTTAGTCTGATTGAGATCTTCTGACTTGGTAACTCCAGAACATTTATCTTGTTGTCTTTTAACTATTTCTGTGTAGCTGCATGCTTTTATGTCACTGTCTTGCTGGCAAACAAATCTTCAACCAAGTTGCAATTCTCTTGCAGGCTGCATCAGGTTGTCCTCCAGGATTTCTTGACACTTTATTGCATTCGCTTTACCCTCTAGCAGAAGCATAACCAAATATGATGATGCCACCACCATGCTTCACGATGGAGACAGTGTGTTTGTGTTTGTTTTACGCTCACCAAATCTCAACCCAGCTGAACACTAATGGGAAATTTTGGTCTCATGTGTAGGACAGAGCTCTCCACCACCACCACCATCAAAACACCAAATAAGGGAATATATGTTGGAAGAATAGTGCTTCATTCCTCTAGTAGAGTTCCAGAGACTTGGAGATTCAATGCCAAGGTGCATTAAAGTTGTTCAGGTGGCACACAATGACTTAACACCCTACTAAGACAATTTATGTTGGTTTTCCCTTTAATTCCCCTTTTTAAAATTCTCTCTGTAGCTTAGATTGATATGAATGACTCTTCAATCCTTCAGAAAAGCTCGTCACAAAAAGACGCTTTCGCCAAAGTGCTTGCTCAAAGGGTATCAATGGATTTGTTGGTTTTCTCTAAGCAATACATCATTGTAAGCTCTTGACTTTATTATGTGAGACACACTGAGATGACTTACATTGTGAAATGGTTCTATATAAAGACAGTTTAATTATTTTTCTGCTGCTTTCTGTTTAGAAAAACTTCAGCAGCACATCTTTCTTACAAAGGTGAAGCAGAAATATAATTTGACACTATAACATTGCTCTGTAATGTAAAACTAGAACTCAGTAATGAGGCAACAGCCTAACTCAATGACACCAAATCACAAATACACCCACACGCACAGTGCTTCTTCATCTCACATTCTCTTTTTCAACATACATACTATGAGCACATGCTGCCTCCCACTCACAAACACTCACTTTCCTATTATATGATTAGTATCCTCTGTCAGTTGTTACTTCTTCAACCTCTTTGTTCTGTATTTTGTATTTCACAGCATTATGCAAAGGCATTTGATTAAAAAAAAATAATTTAAAAGACTTTTTTAGTTTGAAGTTTTTCTAGTCGAGATATACACAAGAATATTTTCCTGTCTGTGCATTAGAGAAAGCAATTAGCATAGCTTAGCATAGCATGTTCCTGGAGCCTTGGTCATTACATTTCTATTTATACAGTCATGAACAAAAGTTCACATACACTTACATGTATATTGTGGCAGTTTGAGTTGTCAATGACTCCTTTTACCTTTCCATGATGGAATCAATAGAACACTTGTGTATTTGTCACACAAAGAAAAAACAATCATTAATTTTGATCCTTTCATAGATTATTATACGTCATTTGGAAAGAACCAAAGTGCACGATTGTTCATTGTGACAAAGGCACATGGTTTTAAATGATTTCATCACAGAAAATTAAGAATTATCTGAATCTTCGGAAACTCAAGACTGCAATGATATACATTGTAGATGATCCACAACTTAGGTGGTTCTGCATGCATGTGGCTAAACCATAATGTAAAATAAAGTTTTAGTGCCATTATTACTTTTTTACGGAATTATATTTGTGCCACAATCCTGAGCAAATGAAAATCTATTCCGTGCTCAAAACTATTACTGATGTATTTGCAAATATCAACATACACGCACGATCATATTGTCTTTCACTTGGTTTTGTTATTTATGATTTATGCTCTCACAGATTTGCATCTTGTGCACACATTCACACTCACGCACAACACTGACGGTCTGTTCAAGCTCAACTCTGGCTGCACGTTCGTTTGACTTGGCACAGCACTACAAATGTGCCACAAAACCAGCCAATCACAGCGTCTGTCTGTCTGTCTGTCCCACTGGTCCATGGACCAGTGGTGAAGGAATTCAAAGACTAGTGCAAACCTTCCTTTTTGCACATTAATGTTGAGAAAACTAAAGAAATGTTTATTGACTTTCGAAGGAATCCCCTGAACATTCCTCCTTCCAGGATTAATAATCAAGCAGTGGAGCAGGTCAGCAATTACAAGTACCTTGGTGTTCACCTTGATGACAAACTGTCTTTTAGAACTCATGTAGATGCTGTGTGCAAGAAGGCTCACCAGCGCATTTATTTTTTTAGGAAGCTGCGGAGTTATAATGTCAACAGTTCTTTTATGCAAATGTTTTATTCTTGTTTTATTGAGTCTCTTTTAACCTTTTCTTTTCTATTTGCTGGTTCAGCTCCCTCACTCTTAGAAACAAAAACAGACTACAAGGTATTGTGAGGCTGTGCGGAAAAATAGCAGGGACCTAAATAACTTGGCAGCCCTACATCAAACCAGGTTACTAGTCAAGGCCCGTTTAATCGCCGCAGACCAGAGCCACCTCTTGGCCCACTGGTTTCAATTACTTGGGCGCAGGTATGTCCTGCCAAAGTGCAGGACCAATAGATACAAATTTTCTTTTCTCCCTGCTGCTATTTCCCTGTTAAATAAGTGATCGGTCTTGTCTTTTCTCTGTTGTTTATTGTTGTTGTTGCATGTGTAGTTGTGGCAGTGACTGTTTCATTGCTGGCTGCACAAAAATTTCCCCACGGGAATATTAAAGATTTTTGAACTTGAACATTAATTGCACCACTTCACTTATTTTGTTGTCACTTTTTACAGCACTTTCGAGAGGTGGCAGAAATAGCCACCTGATTGGCTAGTGTCAGCCACCCTCTGCAAGGCTGTGATTGGCTGGTTTTGTGGTACATTCGTAACTCTGTGCCAAGTCGAACGAACGTGCAGGCAGAGCTGAGCTTGAACAGACCATCAGTGTTGTGCACGAGCATGAATGTGTAGTTGGGCGCACAGAATGGAGATCTGTGAGAGCGTAAACGACAAAATCGAATGAAAGACAGCACGATCGTGCATGTATGTTGATAGCTGCAAACACAGCAGTCACAGTTTTGAGCGCAGAATAGATTTTCGTTTGCTCAGGATTGTGGCACAAATATAATTCCATACTTTTTAACTTAACTAGAGGGCCACTCAGAGCGGGTCCTTCATGTGATATTGATCCGCACCAAAACTGAATTGGCCATCCACCACCTCTCCACCACGTTTAATGAAATTCAAATTAGTGATTTTTCCATAATTGTCCTTACAGTCAAGGAAATAATAGCCCTCTAATTCTCGATGCAGACAGTGGCAGCAACAATAGTCAAAGCAGTTGTGTATTCACGTAAACAGCTTTTTTTTTTTTTTTTTAACCATGACTCAAAAGCTGTGATACAATCATAACCATTTTGTGATCTGTTGCACCCCTACTTTAAGAATTAAGGACATTTGTTTAAAATTAAAAGAACGCTATGGGCTAGATAATTGCGCCCACTTTTAGAATTTACATAAAGCTAAGTCAGTCACATCGGTATCTCTCGAACTGAATTAGAGTAAAACTTTTTCCATTCCATTTTCCAGCAGAACGTCCTAATGACAGGTGAGGTCATTTGAGTCTGTCTTCTTATCGGCTGTTTCATGATGCAGCCACATTGCCTCAGTCTAAACTTTAACTGACATAAGCGATATACCATCTGTGTTTCAGAGACAGTTTGCTGTCAGTCAGTCGTTGCATCATCTCTCAGCGGTTGCCAGAAAAATATTTGCTGCTTTTCATCATCTGTGTCTATTGATTTTTAAGGTCAGACTGACTGAAGACTTCTCCGAGCTGAGAGAGTTTCCTGTCAGCCCGTGATGTCACATAAGCCTCTGATTGATTTGCCACGCTTTGATCATCCATATCCCGTGATTCCCCCAGACAAATTTGGATGTTTTTTTCACATCTGTTTATCCAAGTGTTGCAGCGGCATGAGTGATAGCTTGTTTTCAACCTTATTTAGTCTGTGACTCAGTAAACTCAAAAGGCCCCCACAGCTAAAGCCATTATAGGAGGCACATTTTCTTTATCGAGTAAAATTTGGACCATGCAAACTGTGTACTGCCATAAAACCTTCCCACAGAGGATCTAAATACTCCATATTTTAAATGGACAAAATCTGACTAAGCAGCCTACACCTGAGAACACCAAACAGTTTGCAGAGCAGTTTGCCAAAACTCAAAAATAGGTGCAGTTTCCTGAAAGTCGAGGTCTATCCTGATGAATGATGTTTAGGAACTCTATAAACGGAGAGAAAAAACTGTTGTTCAAATGTCTGTCTGCATGATCAAGCTCCAAAACCAAACTCCATACAAAGAAAGTTGTATCCCCAGGCGAGTCGGAGGGTAGTGAACTCTGCAGCGCCTTAATGCTTCAGTCAATCATTACAACTTCATTGCACTTACTGGGTACGAGGAGAACTGGAGCAGAGCCAGAAACTCTGCTTCTTCTGAGAAGCAGCAGTTTTCTCGCTTACACTGCAGGGAAAGCACACTGTCCTTGTTATGTTCGTTATGGAGTGCTGCCCTGAGTCAAATCCCAGCTCAGGGTGTTGGGTTTGTGCTGAGTGGGCTACAGTGTGGAGGCCTCTGTCCTGGTCTGCCAGTTCCCCCGCCATGCCTCTGGTCAATTTGTGTTTGCTGCAGCTGCTTCTGCTTTCTAGTGAGCATTAGTCACCATCAGCCCGTCTACAGTGCAATCACACTGTAATGCAATAATGTGCTTTTGTTCCTTAAATTCTAGCATGTTAAAGCCTGTAAAGTTGTTTCTGTAACCCTGTAGAAATTTAAGGTGCATATATTCAACCAAATTAAGTTTAAGGGGCTAAATCCTCCTTATGTAAAAGCTAGCCATCGTAGAGATACTGAGATGCCGTATTGTTTAAATCCATAAATGGGCAAACATAGGCCCCACTATTTGCAGACATAGCAAAGGTGTGTGAGTTGAGGGTTTCCAGAGAAATCTGACCCTCAAGCACTTCTGAGATGTACTGCCTCCATTAAGCAAATTCTGATACCTTTTGTACACATCATTGCCATTTTTGCATCTCAATAACCCACCAAAACATGTTTTTAGAAGTCTCATAAAACGTTAACATTAAAAAATCTCAATTACTAAAGCAGCACTTGGAGCTTGTGTGCACGGTGTTTGCTCTAATTTGTCCTTGCGATGCGTCTAGAACTTGACTGGAGGCCACCTGTTGTGAATGAATGTTCGAATGTTGTCAGATTATCTTAATTGATAACAAACAGGGAAACATTTTTAAAACAACGGTAAAAAATGTTTTTAAGATGTTCTCAAGGCCTCAGATGACAACTTTAAAAAAAAAACAAATGTTCCTGTAATGTGATATGTAAGCAAAGGTTTATGAAGCGAATAACATTAATCTTCTAGTTACAATACAATGCTCTGCAGGGAAACCTTGGCTCCTGGCATGTCACCTTGACAAGTACCATCCACCTGAACATTACTGCAAACCCAGTACACCCCTCCATTGCAACAGTACTCACTCAGCAGAACAATGCACCCTGTCAGACTGCACGCAGAAACACGACAAAGATCCCAAAACATTGGGCCAACCTCTAAACTGCAGGATGCACCAGAGCAACCCCAACCAACAACCATGTGGACTACAATGATCCACTGTTAATGTCTCAGTGCACACCAGGATGTCCTATATTGAAGGCAAAAGGGAAACCTGCACAACATTGTTGGAATTATCAAGTATGAGAATTGTTAAAAAAAAAACAAAAAAAAACATACACTGTTAAAGATCAGGGTGGTGAGCTTGAGCTTCCCTGAGTAAATGTGATCCATTAATTACATTTTCAAACCCACTGGACTCAACATTAGCGTTCTTGTTTTATCAGAACTGATTCCATACATGATCTTACAAAAAAATGGGAAAACTTTTATACTACTGTTGCCAAATTCTTTCGAAAACCTCAGTCGTTTTAGGACTTATTGCATTTTTCAGAAAAACTGCATATATCCTGCATATGCCTCAGACATTTTACAACAGCAGCTTTTGCAAAAAAATAAAATAAATAAAAATGAATAATCCTCAGATTAGCAAAATTGCATTCTATGCGTCGGCATCACCTTGGTGAGTTCATGTGGCTGAAGTCCAGTTTTACTGCCCACTTTAGCTGAAAGTTTCAAGCCTGTTTCACCCGATACAGCCTCTATTCCTGCAGCAGAACCAAACTACGAAGAGGCAAAATGAATAAACAGCAGTGCAATGGAAAGATGACGACTGTTGACTGAGACAACACCTCAGTGACACGACCAGTCATCACCGGTGGAACAGAACAGAACGTACTGGAGGAGAAAAGAGGAGGGAGAGCAGGCTGAGGAAGGAGGAGTTGTTTAGAAAAGGACACAAAGAGGTGGGAAGATGTGGAGACGAGCACAAAGTTTTCACTCAGTAGCTGCAGGATACGAGAGAGAGACGATTAAAATAAAACCAATGCAGAGGCTTCCATGTGAGTTTCAGAAAACGTGGACTAAAAAGACAGCGAGAAGGATGGGTTGGGTGAAGCTTGTGAAGTCTGTGGCAGGTTTAATCGGCAAAGCACAGAGAAATTAGGACACACAGAAGTGGGAACCGCGGGTAGGAGGACTAATTTATTGGTGCTGTATCATGATAATACGAGATAGAGTGATCAGACATGCTCACCCCCTCATTTCCGGAAATATTCGCTGAGCTTTTTAGCCTGCGGCAGTTAATAACATTAGCCAAAAGAATTTTCTGTGGGCCAAACCATAGCTTCCTGTAGACCATAAAATAATCACATATGCAGAGTTAAGTTTCAAACCACTGAAGATCTGCTTTGGGAGGAAATGTTGTCTTATGATAAGCAGGCAGCCTGCACATCACTTTCCAGAAGCCTCCTACATTTTGTGAAAATGGAAAATGAAATTTCACATTAGAGATTACTATAAGTTGTTGTTTTTTTTTCACTTGTGCTTATCTCAGTGGTTTGAATGGGGGTGTAAATTATCTCACTTATTTTCATGCACCAGTCAGGATTCAGCAACACTTGAGAAAACTCATATTTTACAGGATATTGTACAGGAGAAGCAAAGGGAATTCTAGAAACCTTGCCGAAGAATCCTCCGAGTTGTTTATGTGGCGGGGTTAGACCAAGGGGGGAGTGGGGCGTAGGAGAGAATAATATGTGAGCTGTACAAGTATCTAGAGAACCCGACAACGCCACCTGGGGACTCTCACCCCAGGAAGTACAAGTTGAGTGTAAACTACCACAAAAGTCACACAGGCCACACAAGTTCGTTTGCTAAGAGAAGACAGAGACGTGGTTCAAATCCAAAGAAATTGCAGTTTGATTATTTGGTGGAATGGTTGATTAGTACTAGATTTCTGGAGTGCCTGCGGGAGAAGCAACCTAAAAGCCAGTACAAAAACAAATCAAACCATCGAAATGCACAAAGATATTTATTTAATTAATGTCCATCCATCCATTTTCTATACACCGCTTAATNGAAACCTTGCCGAAGAATCCTCCGAGTTGTTTATGTGGCGGGGTTAGACCAAGGGGGGAGTGGGGCGTAGGAGAGAATAATACGTGAGCTGTACAAGTATCTAGAGAACCCGAAAACGCCACCTGGGGACTCTCACCCCAGGAACTACAAGTTGAGTGTAAACTACCACAAAAGTCACACAGGTCACACAAGTTCGTTTGCTAGGAGAAGACAGAGACGTGGTTCAAATCCAAAGAAATTGCAGTTTGATTATTTGGTGGAATGGTTGATTAGTGCTAGATTTCTGGAGTGCCTGTGGGAGAAGCAACCTAAAAGCCAGTACAAAAACAGATCAGACCATTGAAATGTACAAAGATATTTATTTAATTAATGTAATTGTTTAACAATAAAACTATTTTAAACAAAGACACTTCCAGAATAAAATGTACCTGGAGAGAGAGCAAAGTGGATGGAAGCCAGCGGGGAGAGAGAGAGGTGGTCACTTACTTAAATATCCAGAGGTGAAACAAACCACCAGCCACTCGTGAGCGCACAGCAATCTATCAGGACTACCACACCGGTGTAAGATCAGGTGCCCCAGTGCTCTTACCACTACAAGCTGTGAAAGAAAACCACACAATGTCCAATCTCCACCACCAGCCAGCAACCTTGTCCACCAGCTTATGGGAATTGTCATACAATCAGTTTGTTCAATCTAAAATGCGACCACTAGGCTAACATAGCCAAACTAAAACAGGGATGGACAAAACAGAGGCAAACAAGAGCCAACCAAGGCAAAACAGCAGCTGATAACACCCTTGATGTAACGGTCTTTGTTATACGGATACAAGGGAAATCAGCAACGTCCACATTAAGCCAAGGCAGGCAAGCTTGGCATAAACCTCAACCAACAGACACCAGTACGCAGGGAAGACTGTCAAACAAATGAATGTCACCATCATGAAAATGAATTACAGCTTGAAAACAGTCAAAACCCTGTCCACAATCCACACAACGCACTTACCTCAGAGTCACCAGCAGCCCATGTGGCACTCAAACAGACACAAAAGGGCAGCCATGATGCCACAGGTGCATTAAATACCCTCAATCAGGGGCTGGGCAATGGGAGGAGCTGACTTACATCTGATGGTGTGTTCAAGGGCCATCTGGAAATACCAAACTTTCCAGACAGATGCTCCCACTACATTTAGATATTTTCGGTATCCACGTAATTCAGTGAGACTAACTAAGTACATACAGTGGCACTATGGGGCCATTATTGTAGCAAAACTATTTGTCCATTGCCTGTCTGTATCTCAATCCATTCGTCCAAAGTGAGATTTGTCAATGTGTAAAAGAATTTCTCGATGTGAACCGGAATCTGCAAAAGTCATCTCACAATTTGTCTGTAATCAGGTTTTCAAATGTGTAAAAAATCTGCTCATCTGTATTAAAATTCAGACATGGAATAAGAGTCGTCAATGCGTACAAAGAGTAGTCAATGCGTACAGAGGTGTTCGTAGTTGAAAAGTCTATGTATTCGAGTCAGGCAGCTTCACCATTGGTTGTCTTTTCACACATGACTTTTGCTTCACTTCTACCGTGAGAGAATCTGAAACTGAAGAGTATCTGAAAATCAAGGTTTCTGTGTCCTGAGCTCAGCTCACAGGATCATTCATTGTGTCCGCTATCGCTCTGCTGCTCTGTACCTCAGTAGCCACCTGCACGCCATCATTTCTACAATTCTACAATTTCATTTAGCAGATGCTTTTATCCAAAGCGACGTACATCTGAGAGCAGATACAACACAAGCAAGGATCTGGTCAGGAGAAAACAATCTGCATAAGTGCCGTAGAACAAGTTCAAGTGTGATAGGGCTTTGATGCCAATAGCAGGCTGTAGGGCGGTAATAGGAGTTTTTCTTTTTTGTTTTTTTGTTTGTTTGTTTTCAGTCTGAATGAAGGTCTGCTAAATGAAATTGTAGAATTGTAGGACTGCAAGCTATCAGGCGGCGTTATGCATAAGAGTCAACACTGTGAGGCAGAGTGCAGACAAATATGAAATCCCAACCGCACACAGTGAGGACATGTTAATGTTTTTTGCAATTTGTATAGTTAGTGAAGCAATTGCTGAAATATAACATTACAGGTATATGTGAACAAGTTAGATCTGCTGAGTTTATGGGTCACTGAGCAAACTCTTTTATGATAGCTTGCAGGCGGCGTAACTACTGAGGTACAGGGCAGCAGAGTGGAAGCAGCCACAGTGAACGATCCCGTGAGCCTGAGCTCAGGACACAGAAACCTTGATTTTCAGATACTCTTCAATTTCAGATTCTCTCACGGTAGAAGTGAAGCAAAAGTCATGTGTGAAAAGATAGCCAATGGGGAAGCTGCTTGACTTGAATACGTAGATTTTTCAACTACGAATACCTCTGTACACACTGACAACTCTTTGTACGCACTGAAAACTCTTATTACGTGTCTGAATTTTAATACAGATGAGCAGATTTTTTACACATTTGAAAACCTGATTACAGACAGACAAATTGTGAGACGACTTTTGTAGATTCCAGTTCGCATTAACTTCTTTTACACATTGACAATCTCACTTCGGACGACCGGATTGAGACACAGACAGACAACTCTCCATACACATGGACAAATAGTGTTGCTACAATAATGCCCCCATATGGAACATTAAAAAAAAAAAAACAGTTAATGTCTCATTCAATGTGACTAATTTTCCAAAAAGTTGCATTGCGTGTTGCAGCTCGAAGTTTACATCACTCATTTCCAAAATGCTTTATTACAAAATAAAATGCATATATTTATTGCATGAAATCAGGTTTTACAATCTCCCCGATAAACGCCTTAACCTTTTTTTTTGACACCTCATGATTTATGTTTCTTAATTATGAGACAGTAAGTCATAAATACAAGATAACGTATCCAGTTTTCTTTTCCTTTCCTGAATGCAATGTTCCTGGTGAAGCACTAAATCCTTAATGAAAAACATAAGAAAAAGACAGACAGTGTCGGAAGGTCATTTGTCTTATATTTCAAAATGATACGGTTTCAGCTGTGTAAAAAACAAATGGTTAACCTCAGAAAACTCACAAGGCCAAATACGAATCCAGTGAGAATTGTGCCGCTGGATGTTGAATGGCATCAGCCCACTCTTAATCAAGTTATACAGTCTGAAAGCCTCACAGCTCAAATACTGGAAACCATTTTCACATACCAACAACAATAGCACGAGCAGCAACAAGGGTTCTTTATGTTGTAACAAGAGTGCACACGCAGCAAAATGGTAGCTTCTTTACTTTTCTTTGTCTATGAGAGTACATACTTGCTGAATCATTATGTGCCGTGCAATGTTTTTTATCATAAAATGCTTCAAAGCTTTCAGTTTTCGACTGTAAATGAAAGGGGGAATGTCAAAGTGTTGGAGGTTTGATGAGAGTTCAGTGATTCATTCATCCTGCTTTTATACATCTATAAGGGATTTTCTCTCTGTTCGTCTTCATCACTTCTCTTTCCTACGCTGTCAGACATCCTGCATTTCTAATTCTGACGTCACCAAATCTGACAACATTCCCAGAAGCCAATTAGTGCCGAAAGTTTCCATCAAGGCTCTATTCGCTACAACCAGCATTTACAGTCTGTTTTAGATAGATGTAGTGACAAACCCAATTAATCTAACCAAAATAAGGTCTGTATCATATGTGCTGATTATGAGGAGCACTGATACGTCTAAACTGCACGGACACAGTATCTCTAACAAGCTTATTGTGTACAACTAAAGTGGAAAAGAGTCTTTCCTCTAACTGCCTGAAGAGTGATCAAGTTTAAAGTTTGTCTTATTGTCACCTCTGTGTCAACTATGGTGTGACGCATAAACATGCAACATTTAGCACAAGAAGTAACACAATGTCCAAACACCAGATAGTGCAATTAGACATGACAGTGTGTGGTGCATGTGTGTTGCGACATTTGTAGGTAGACACATTTACAAGTATGTAAGTTACATTGTGTGGCTATATTTATACGGCTTGAGAATCAACAGGTAAGGCAAAGTGCATATTTATTCATCCTGAGCTGCTACAGGCAGATATAAAGTGCACATATGCATGCTCAGAAGGCTTATGTATATAATGATTAAGACAGATGAAAAAGTTCAATACTCCTGTTTTTCGGGTGGTAACATTGGGCATTGAGGAGTCTGGCAGCTTGTGAGCAGAGCTGAGTACAAATTCCACAAAAACTTCCAAGTTTCATCGAGTTTGGTCAGTTTTTAGATTGCGAAGGAGACCAAATTAATCGAATCTTCAAACCTATCTTTCTAAAAACATCAGATTTTTTTTCTCTTGTGTATGTGGCGATTCTGCAAACTGTTGCTTCACTTCCTGTCCTGTTTCAGAAGGTTTTAGTTGTAATTACCCCAAAAGGGACCCTGTGATATCCCAAAAAAGAAACTAGTTTTATGTAACATTCTTGGAAACTCCAAATCTACTAAACTCTGTCTTATAATTGCACCAAAATGCAGCTTTGCAGGAAAATTGTTCCACTGACCTTTTGTTGGAGACGTTCTCGCCTTCAGACATGAAAGATGTGGAGCTGAACATGCAGAAGATCCGTCATGCCTAAAGTACAGTCTGCAGGGAGGTCAGACACGTCATCACTTATACAGGTGCTAATTGTATCACAGTCACTACATGAGTTCACTGGGTTTAGCATTAGTTATAATAAAGTCTGTGAGGTGTCAGGAGAAAATTGCTGTGAAAAATGAAAAACTGTAGGGAGACTGATGAGGTAAAGACTACATTTCCTGTTGAAGTGCAACTATTACTAATAACCTTAATGCTTTGACATGGGAAGACAGCAGAGAGGTTTCTCCTTGTTCTCTGGTTTTCTTGCTTCCCTTGTTTCAACTGCTGCTTGTATATGCTACGACCATATGCATATACTTCGTAGAAATGTTTCATATATGATCTATCTTTCTGCCATTCACTTGGTCTTTATTCTCCCTCTCTCTCCATCTTATTTGTCTCTCCTGCCAGCTTTTATTTGTCTCCCCTCCATTGTTTTCTATCTCCCTCCTCCTCTTCGTCTCTCTCCATCATCTCACTCTAAACGACAACCTGACAGATGATGTCAGAATCCATCTGAGACATCTGTATGCGAGTGTGTCCATCTGTTCGCTGCCTGTTTGTGCTGCTGCGTCTCTGCTCGGCCGCGATACGCTCGGCCCTCTGGCGTGGAGCGGTTTCTCCTGTGGGCATCAATATTTTTGCTAAAAGGACAGAATTTTGCAAGAAATATATTTTCAGGGTGAACAGGATCACAGCAGATTTCATGCTGCGCTCGCCTCCTCAGAAACACTGAAATATGAGCTTCAGTCTTGGAAAATGTGCAGATATTTTTGGGGCCACCTGGTTGAGAAAGTGTGTGTGTAGATCTGTAGGTTTGTGTGTGGGTTTGTGCACGTGTACGTGTGTGTGGGCACGTATGTGTGTGATGCGATGAGGAACGTCTGTCTCCCAGTGGGCCTCTCTTAAGGCGTACCAGCAACGCAAAACGCTGCCAACGAGGGTGCGTTTGCACGTGTGCGTGCGTGCACACTTAAGCCTTCCAAATGTTCTCGGCCGATAACGAGATCCAAGTACATGACTCAAACGTCGCACCTCTTCTGCTGCTATCTTTCTGTCTCCCTCTCTTTCACACAAATTCTCATTTTCATCTCATTCTGTCAACACTGAGCTCTGTTTTCCACCCCATATTGGCGTCAGTGACTTTTCACCTTTTTCAGTTCCTTTGTGCGCACTCTCTATTCGCATGTTGGTGTGTAGTCGGTTGTATAACGACATTAGACATCACAGCCTTTTGTTGCTCTGAGTTCTGCTGTTTAATGATTCACTCTTTGTTAACCGTATTAACCGTATGTATCCATATGTTCTTGTATGTGCACCAATTTACCTGTTTTTTTTGAATATATCCACTAATAACCTTGCACTTTGCATATATTTCTTGCACATCAAACAGACAACAACTCGGCTTCGTGGCTGCAGATTAAAAGCATGCATGTTGGCGTGTCTCAGCAGCCGACTCTTGTTCTCATCTCTTTGATTTGAAAGCTATTACAATGCTGTGACAAGGGGCAAAAGAACAAATAAAAAGATGAGTGTACACAGGACTGTTTTATGAAGAAACTGCTGCAGAATAATGTGAATTAAAAAAAAAAATAAAATAAAAAAAGCAGAAAGACTTTTAAAAACTGGGCATAGACAGAATTTAGTCACAGCTACCGACCAAACAGACGTGCAGACAAATGGGAGGATAAAAGTGACCTTTCTAGTTAACTCTGTGAATGTGTGAGAGAAAATCCATGAATCACAGGATCTTGTCAGCTCATGTTGGAAGTTATTAAGAGATGGAATCAAACATAAGTGCAGAAATGTGGGGAGAGGAGCAGAGGACATGACGTCAAGGGCGCTCGAGAGAAAGAGGGAATGTGTGAAAGCAATAACGCAAAGACCTCGCGTCAGGAACTGAAAAACATGTTGGGTTTGTTATATAGGAATCTGAGAGGTGGCGCAAAATTCGGCACAAAAAGGATGTGAACATGCAAATTGCGTATGCACATGAGAAGGTGAGAAAGTGTTTGCATGTTCGTGAATATGTGTGTGTTGCAGAGAGACAGAGACAGAGGGATGGGGGCCCAGCAGGTGGGGATAAGTGTTACAAAGTAGTGACGCACTCGACCAAAAACAGAGTAACAAGCTTCCCCCCCACCCCATTTCTCTGTCGCTCCTCTCTTCTCCTGAATAAATTGGGAGTCATTAATATTCATCTATCCAACATACTGTAGCTTCCACAGACACGTTCTCGTCCCGCCTTCCCTCCCCTCCCTCGCTGCTTCCGATTGTGTCTGATCTGATGGTTGAGTGACGTGGACGGCAGCCAATCAAACCCACACGGTTTATATGTACTCTACGAAGAAGGTGCGTCATGGAATTTTTTCTGCCAAACAAAAGCTTGGAGACCAATGGGAATGTGAAGGATGAGCTGTCTGATGTGCTTGTTTCATCCTTATATAGGCATGACAAGCTGTGATTCCACCGAGTGAGCTCCGTGCCACAGTGTGATCTGTGTGTGTTTGCAGTGGGAGTCTGTGACTTTTGCATGTAACAGCTTTCTGTTTGCACAGAAAGAAGTCTGGCACAGACATACTGCCGAAGAAAGTGAAAATTAAGTAGCCACTTGGTCCCCATGATTGCAAAAAAACAATGTGACAACATGCAAACAGTTGTTTAGATTCAAGATTTCCATCTATTTCTGCATGACCGTACATGCATCTTCATTTTGCCTACTGTTTCTGTTATGCCCAATAACTGGGTGCAAAGGTTCCCATGATGACAACAAACTCAGATGATTCTCATTAACTGCTCCAAATTTACTGAAGATAAACACATATCAATGATTAGATGTGAGCAAAAACAACCCAAATGGATCATTCATCTCCACAGATGTTCTCAAAAACCATCACTTGCCTTCCTTCCTCAGGATTTCTGCTTAAATAGTGAGATGCACACAGTCCTTAAAGACCAGATAAAACATATATTCAGATTTTAATCTTACTTATTCCCAAAGCCAAAGTCATGCAGATTTTAAGAAATCCCAACTTCAATTCAAGATGACTTTAAAGAGATTCCATTTCCACTCCACAGAGCACTGAAACAATCATAAAAATTCATTGGCATTGCTTTTTATTAACAACTCTGGATGTAACCTGCAGATTCACTACAGGGGGAGATATTTCAATGCAGCTACTTTTCTACTAAATAATTACAATAGTCTGGAAGACAAACAATGAGGTCTGTGGCTTTTCCAAAACAGATTTTTGTTAGTTCACAACTTTTTAGTCCAGCTGTCATCGAATAGATTTATGGTCCAAAAACAACGCATCCTAATGACTCCAAGTTCATTTGACTTTTCTTCTCAGCAGTAAGTTAAAGCTTTCAATTTGAAGCTTTCAAATTATTCATTAACTTTTATAAGGGCTGAATATTCATGTCCCACTTGGAGCAAAGTGCAATAACCTTTAACTTTTCATCTAGCGCCATCATCAGGTCAAAATATTAACTCTTTTATGACCAGTGTCCAGTGGTGCTTCCCTAAAGTGTATATAATAGTAGCCACATGAGGTCAGATTGGAATGACACACAAATACCAAAAGACAACTGTACTGTATAATGAAAACTATGTCAATATGAGACTTAAGGAATTACACACCTTGGTTTGTGACTGTACAGTTATTGTCACTAATGATCTAAGTGCATAGACTAACACAGCTTGCATGTTGCATCAAGCAATGTTCAGAGCAGTTCAGGAGAAGATGTTGGATCTGAGCAGAAAATCTTCAGTGACTCCAACACTGAACATTCCGTCCATTTGTGCTAATAATTTATCAAACTACAGCATCTCATTGTAGAATAAAATATCTGTTTTCATTGTTACTCGGCCACATGTTGTCATGTTTTGATATATAATGATGAAAGAGGTCCCATTCTGTAACCCATCCGCACACACAGTAATGTCAGGGCTGCAAATATCCAACTGTGAAACAAACAAAAAAAATCCCTTATAAATAAAACAGATCAGATTTAAAGAGCAAAGTAACATTTTAAATTGAAAAAAAAAACAAAAAAAAATCCCTTATAAATAAAACAGATCAGATTTAAAGAGCAAAGTAACATTTTAAATTGATAAGCATAACCAACTGGTTGCCGCCTTACATAACCATTACAGTCATCTACTGCTGTTTCCACTTGCAAGGACACCAAGGTTGCATCCACTGAAACTTAGATACCGAGTTTCAGTGAACTATCATATCTGAGGTGGCCCTGAAATGATCACATTCTCATATTCAGCATGGTGGTTCTAGTACAGCCTAAATATGGGAAATACCCACTTGATTGGACAATTTCAAACTGCTGAAGTCTCATATTAACTCAACTGAATGTGTGAATGCATGTTTTCACAGAAGGACGACTGCAGATTTTGTTCTCTATTTACATCCACTGTAATCTCTTTGCAGCCAGTATGGACCGGAGAGACCATTTAGCTCTTTAATATCCTATAGGAATGTGAGGACTGTAGATTTGGGTTTGAAAATGGTGTAATCTTCCTTTAGCAGTGGCTTCATGTGCACAACTCATTGCAAATTGCTGTTACATCTTTAGTTTTCTCAGCAATCACATGGCCACAGACGTGATGCTCAACAATGCTAAAAATCTGATCTCTTGTTCTTTGATTACAATCTCCATTGGAGTCATCCCTTTTTGTTTATTTGTTGGCAGCATATTAAAAACAGCAGGTGTTGGTTATGGCGCTGTTTGAAGATCGTATAGGGTCACGGAGCGGTGAATAGTAATGATGTTTACACTGCTCGCACTCTGTTTTCACCCCCACATTTCCTGTTCTCTGGCTTTCTCCGCCGAATAGCTGCTCAGTTGAGAAAGCTGGACAACTGCCTGGAGGACTTACACAATGGCAAATGTGTCTTTGCGTCCACGTGTGTGTGTGTGTGTAGGTGTGTGTGTGCACTTTGATCGCTTTGGGTGTTTGACTGGACAGTCGCCAAAACATAGAATGAAACGCCCACACACACACACACACACACACACACACAACAACACTTTGGTAAAACAAGTATTAATTTATTTGTTCTTTATGCTGCATGTTGCAAGAACATCTTTTTTATTTTTTTTACAGTAAAAATAAATAACAAATAAGCCAATCTATTATATAGATATAGATATATAGCATTTCTTTGTCGGATACAAAACGTAGAACATGCAGACTGACAAACTGGACAAGGAAACTGTGAGAAAAACATGGTATAACTGGCACTTTGGTCATCTGACAGTGACCTCACTGTCAAGAGCACCCCGACTCAGTTTGACCTCCTCCTCCTCCACGGCACTAAACCACAAGATAACAGTGAATATTTCCCACAATCACTCTTCATCAGGAACTCTCTTGGCAATAGAAAAAAAAAATCCCAAACAGACAACTGTTTTGTGCAACTCTCCAAACCAAGATAAAAGGCTGTTGCAAGGCTAAACTGCTCTATCATTGCATCTATGTGTGTTTCCGTGTACCTCACTGGCATTACCTCCCACTCTTTCCCTCCTACTACATCTTGGCCTTGCCCTAGTGACCCCTATTGGAGCCGGAGACCCTCTAATTCCATCGCTTCTCTGCCCTTGAGAGCTTTAAGAAAATGTTGCGCAAAGTGTTTATCCAAGGAGCTCCTACAGTATCTTGAGAAAACTGCTAAGGGAGGACGAGTGGATGCCTATATTTGGTAGCTTCCTCTTTCCCCTTCCTGCTCACTCAGAATATTTCTCCTCCAATTTTGCAGCCTCAGCAAAAACAATTCCTCATAGATTTGAACTTTTTTAGCCAGCTCCTCTATCGCTTCTCATTCGGTCGGGTCTGTCAGTCCTAAATTATCTCCTGCTCTCTCTGGCTCCAGACTCTCTCATTGCTCTCTTTAGCGTATTTACAAGTCAGCCAATTTGCACCTCGCCTGTCCACTTGGCGTCGGTTACGGATGAGTCAAACGAGTGATAAACCTACTGACGTATTTGCCTTTTGCAGTGTTGACAGCTTGTGAATCTATGCATTTATACACACATTCACACAGACAGATGCCCGTCACAGCCAGAGCCGCTCCACGTGCTCATGTGTTCAGTCGGCCGCAGTCAGACTATTGAGTCACGGCTTTGTCACTCTGTGACAATCTGCTACTTTGTTGGTGGACTTTTGTTTTTGACTCGTTTTGTCCAACGTTTTGTTCAAATCGATATTGCTTTCAGCATATAACATATAGCACCTTAAATTTCCCTTCATTTTAAAAAGTCATTCTGCAAGAAGTGCAAAGAAAAGCGTGATTCAGGAAATATTCAATGTATCTTTATATCAAGAGCTTCATCTGCATTCAAAGTCAACAATCATTACACATTATTATATCAATATGTCACAGAAAGACATCTAAAAAACAAAATCTCTGGCTTCCTGACAGGAAGCATTCATTCCCAGTGGTTGTTGCAAAACAACATCATATTCAAAAAGAAAGTGGCGGATGGCATGAGTCGGGTGGATAAGAACAACTACTGATGGATTTATTACTAATCTCCTGCAGGTTGCTGCTTCTACTGCCAGCACTGTCCTTCATTATGTCTGTTTACTGCTTCTTTTCTTATTGCTGCATGAACGCCCTCCCCCTGTTCTCTCTGATCCTATGATCCTCCCCTTCTTTTCACTCTTTGTTCTTCGATGACGTCCGTGCATTCCTCGCTCTTTCCTATTTCTCTCCCTCCCGACTTCACAGTGTGTTTTCTTCTCTTCTCTCTGTGCTCTGTCCTGTAGAAGCACAAGCCTTCACAGTTTTCCTGGATCTGGATGAAAATGATTGTGCAGTCTGGACACTCACAGAAGATACCTATTTACATGACACTTTAAGTGGTTACAGTATTGTCATTACTGTGCACTGATTCTAACAGTAATTGTTGTATTTGTATAGCAACCAGTTAATTGGATGCACTAGTAGCACTAACTAAGTTGAGGTGACAAAATTGACAACATCATTAACAACTGCTATCAAACCGTGTTCATATTAGAGATGGACTCAGCCCTCGTAGCCCTGATTGCAGGGAATCGTAACATGACATCATACAGGTAAGACACAGAAAGCCATACCTGTAGAGCATTTGTAGATATATATGAACTTACTGAAGAACTCTTAGCAGCCCTGAAAAGTGTTAAGCCCTGTAGGTGGTAGATTGAGAATCTAACCGTCCCCCTATCTCCCTCGCTGTGGCTTGAGGATTTGCGTACAGCAGATTGGGCAAAGGGGGTCAGAGAGTCTAACAGGGATCTTCACAGCCTTTAAAACAGGCTGGAAGGGGATGGGGATGGTACTAAGAGTCTGATTCAACCAAATATCAGGTGGAGGTTGAAGCAAAAGGTGAGAACAGAGAGGGCTAGTAGGGAAAGGTAAGATGGCGATGAGGATCTGGGAGAGGAAGAAGATGGAGTCAGATCGAAGTCAGGTGGACATTCGAGCTCGAAGCACCTCAGGGTGACACCTGAGTCCTCGTTGCCATAGTTTGCCCAATACTCTTCAGGGTCAAGTTTGGGCAGCGCCAGCTCTTCCTCTCCCAGCTCGTACTTGACGACAGAGGTGGTCGTGGATGGGCCTTTCCCATACAAACCGGCCTTCACAGTCTCTGAGGCTTTTTCAAAGACGCCTTTTGTGGATGACTGGGGCTTGTTCTTGTGGAACCACCAGCGGGTCTTGGTGCTGAAGGTGGTTGTGGTGGAGCCGGCGATGGAGCCAGGGTCGGGCAGGGGGCAGAGGGCGAAGTCCATCTCACGAAGGAAGCGGAGGTCCTGGCCACGGCGGGTGGAAGGGGAGGCGCAGATGACCTCGGATGAAGAGACGCGGGCCTCACGGAACCATTCCCACACGGGACGGGCCTCGCAGCCGCAGGACCAGGGGTTGGCGTTGAGCCTGAGGAACTCAATGCTCTGGGTGTCCCGCAGGGTCTGGCTGGGCAGCTCGGCCAGGGTGTTGTTGAAGAGGAAAAGCATGGTCAGGCGGCCGAGGTCGCGGAAGGCGCGGCGGTTCACCTGGCGGATGCGGTTGTCGTGGAGGAGGAGGCGATCGAGGTTGACCAGCCCACGGAACACGTTCTCTGAGAGGGTGCGGATACGGTTGCCGTGCAGGAACAGCTGGCTCAGGTTGATGAGGTCAGAAAAGATGTCGTCCTGCAGGAAGTGGAGATTATTCTCCTGCAAAAGAAGAAAAGAGGGTTTAGCATGAGAAGATGAGATGCACTGTATTTGAGTTGTAACATTTGTAAGTGGGCATGTGATGCTGTGTGTGAAGGTACATGTGTGGGTGGCTCTCTCTCTATGTGTGTGTGTGTGTGTGTGTGTGAGGAGCTAACTGTGTGTCAGTGAGTTGCCTGCATGACTCTCCAGCGCTCCTACCTGCAGGTAGAGGAACTGCAGGCTGTACAGCTTGTGGAAGATGTCATGGGGCAGGGCGGTGAGCTTGCAGCGGTGCATGTGGAGGCTCTGGAGTTTCTCAAGGCCACGGAAGGCTCCCCCCTCCAGCCTGTGGAGGTTAGGATTGTCCCCCAGGTCCAACTCCTCCAAGTCCCTCAGCTCACTGAAGGCCCCAGCTTCAATCCACGTGATGTTGTTAGCGAAAAGCCACAGAACCTGATGCAGGAAAACATATTCAGGAAATTAAATGGCGATCATGCTTTTCGGTGTAATTTCACTTTGAAGTTTTTTTTTTGTTTTTTTGATTTTGGTTTTTCAAATGCAGAAAAGACGTTTCTAAACAGCTTCAACCTCCACATTCCTTCTTACCTGAGTTCCGAAGCCAAAAGAGCCAACTCTAAGCTCCGTGATCCGGTTGTTCTGGAGGAACACGCGCTGCGACTCGTAGGGCACTCCGACCGGGACGGCGGTGAAGTTCTGCGCCTGGCAGCTCACAGTCATGGGCGTCGGGTAACACACGCACAGGTGCGGGCACGCCGATGCCGGACTTGGCTTGCCGAGGACCAGCCACACCACCAACCAGAGGGAGAGACCGCCTGGTGAGAGGAGAGAGGAGGGAGAGAGGTGAGCTGGAGCTGCCCGTGGTGCTGAAATCATCCAGTAACAACAGCCTGAAGAGTCCAAACGGGTAAATATTTGCCCTCATTTTGTGTTGTATGGTAAAATGCATGATTGTTTCGCTTTCATGACTGGTATTTTATCTAAAGTCACATCTAAAATAACCTTACAGCTTCATCTATCCACAGTAGCTGAAGTTTACGCCTCAGCAGTGCACTTGCTGACCATTACGCACAGCATTATCACAAACGTGTTAAGTGAAATCATAGCAAAGATTTCAAAGACTTAATATAACACTCTTAATATCGTCACTGAACATACTGCACATGCAATGTGAACATTATAAACCATAAAACAACTAAGTGTCTGACAGAACTTCCAAGTTTCATTTCGATTTTGTATCATCCATCCAATCATTTAGGCTCTCCAAGTCCAATGTTCCACTGAATATAACTCAAGATTAAACACTTAGAATTTGTTGCACAAGTTCTAATGATAAACTATGTTAACAATCAGCGAGATCCACCGGTCATCCAAAACCAAAGAAGCCAGAGAGAGAAACTTACTTTTGCAGTTGCGCATGAAGGAGCATCGTCGGCTCCGAGAAATAGGAGAGGTTTCCATCCTGAACCAAAGCCCAAAGCGAGTTAGCCTGAAAGGGCGAAGTAAAGCCTGCTATCTCCGCTGATGCTCTGGTTCCCGAGTCGGAGCGACTGAGAGTGTGCCTGGTGGTGGCAACCAGTGTCCCATATATACTCGAGCATGCCGTTATTGCCTACGGCAGTGGGCACCGTGGAATCTCCTACGTCACCGTTTGGGGTCATGAATGAGTGAGGGCGGTAAGGAACGGAAAGGGGAGGGGCCGACCGTAGGGGATTCTCTTGGATAGCTTGTACGCGCGTAAAAGGCTGGTTGGAGACGTGCGCTCATACTCGGTGAGAGGAGGAGACTTTTTTCTCGACGTACATTGGAGCGAAAGGAAGGGAGGGCTGAGGATGAAGCAGTGGAGGGAGGGGGAGGGAGCCAAGGCACGGAGCCCGGTAATGATGACTGGGCTCTGTGGAGGAGCGGAGGACGGGTAGGAGAAGAGCGCATAGCTCGTTTCCTGGCTGGTGCGCTCAGAGACCGTTATGGTCAGCTTCCGGCGCGCAACAGCCAGACAGAAACGCACAGGGAAAAAAAAAAAAAGAGAAGCTTAGATGGTTCTGAGTTAGTAAAGGAGGATGCCCCCGAATTATGATTCAAACACAAGGGAGAACGCAGTGCCAGCGAGAGGAGAGTCACTCAAACCAGCCTTGATTGAGTAGTATTTGTTGTGGAGGTGATGCTCCAGTCATGCTGTTTGTACAGTAATTATAGCTGCTGACATAATTGTAGATGATGAACATGTAAAATGGCATTAATTAGCTAAACAAGGCGGGAGTGGACACATGAAAGTGAAGTTTCCTTTACTATTTATGGACATTTGGATACTTTGAAGAAAATCTGAGATATGGAGATGATAAGTGGATTTGTCAAATGTGAATGTTATCAGTTCTTGTGGATTACCTCTCTGTTGTAGTTCAAATACTGTTAATGTGAATGGGGTGGAAATGGCCACTAATGAATCCAGAGAGTAGAAGGGGAGCGAAACACAGCAGATGCCTGAATATGGATGCCACTTCAAGTCTGTTTTGCTGTGTCTGTGCCTCAAGCTGTCTCCTCTTGTGTTCACCCACCAGCTGTAATATAGCGGGACAGCATCAGTTGTGACACAGTGTGATGAATTATACTCTCATTTTACATTTATATTTGATCATATCAGCTCATAAAATGTCGTTTACCATCTGATGGACCAGAAATATAGAAACCCTTATACATTTGAATCCACGGTACAACTTTCCTTTTAGGAAACTGATAATTGAGCCTCTTCTGCCACCATTGAGTGCAACTTTAAAACATTACAAGACATGAAAAATGCAGATTAAACCCTACACTGTAAATAAATAAATACATTTTTAAAAAAAGGTAAAAATCTGGCACCAAGGGTGCAAAAGAATACTGTAATGTTCAGAAACTGCAAAAACAAACATGACAGCAGCAAATATATGCCAAATAATGACATTTTTCACTGATTAAAGTACAGAAAAACTAATGAATTTTACTGTCAAACACTGTGTAAGAATCAATTACTGTCTGTCAAAATATACACTTTTGATGTGGACATTATTTATTGTTTGGGTCTTTTTTTTTACAACAACATGAAATTTAAAACAGCTTTCTTTGGTTTTACTAGTTATTGTGTATAATTTAACAAAGGTGGGAGAAAAAATCTGTAAATTGTTCAAACAATTAGTGAGAATCTGTTTTTTTTTTAAATCTTTTGTTTCATAGTGTGGGGATTTAGTTTAGGAATTTAGAATGTATCTGTGATTTAAGAAAACTTTAAATATACTTTTGTTTTTCTCCAAATAACAGCAAATATCTGTAAGAAAAGGGTTTTTTTTTCTTTTTAAAAAAAAAAATCTGATTGAAATAAATTAACAATAGTGTGCTTTTATGGTCAGACAGTATAGAAGCATTTTTTTATGGTTTACTCATGAATGAATGCTTTTTTTTTCTCTGTGATTCTCAGGGTTGTTATGTGTAATTCAACAGAACAGAGAAAATAGGTGAGATAACAAGAATCGTTTTACTTGTAAGAATATAAAAGACAAAAATGAGAGACCACAGCCACATTGAACAGGAATAACTTAATAAGATCAAGTGTCTTACGCAGGCTTTAAAGGTCTCCAAATTGGTGCTCTTTTTTGTATGTGTTTTCGTTCCTGTTTCCTTTTAGCTAAATGTATGACTCAGTTTTTCTTTAGGTGTTCATTGATTTTGATCCAGGAGAGTCTGGATTTTTTTTGTAGACATGCTTTCAAAATGAAGTTGAACTTTTTTTAGCTTGGTTTTTACAGGGCACTTTGTTAGTGTAATCTTATGCAAGCAACACTTTATAAAGAATTAACATTACAGGAAAATGTTGCAGTAACGCTAGAATGGCTCAGAGTCGACCTTGGAGAAAAAAATCCAATTATTTCTTTCATCTTTTTAGTGAGTCTGTCATTGAAAAAAAAAAATTAATTTGCTGCTCAGTCCGAGAGCAACAGAAGCGCACCCATTCATACAAGCACACAGGCGGCTCAACAGATGAGCGTATGAGGGAGGAAACAGTCACACATAAGGGCATGTGCACGGCTGCATACAGAACACACACTACTGTACACACACTCTACGTTTTGCATGAAGCCAACTGAGCCACAGGCGTGATAAACAAATGAGTAACCGAGGAGGATCCATTACACGGTGTGTGTTGTTGTTCCCTCACACCTCCTGCTTTGTCCTTATCTGGACTTGTGGACACACACACAAGCTTCGGTGCCCACTGGCCATCCGGGACCTGACACCTCGCAGGCTTCCCCTTCTCTCACACCCACTGTGCCAGCTGTGCGAGTACATGTGTGTGTTTGTTCGTATGCCTGCCTGCTCGGACAAACTTTGTCTAAATGCCACCACGGCGTGTCAGTCAACCAGCGTTGTGCCAGTCACCCACACAGCAGGTTCGCAGCGCTGTGTGGGCAACCGTCTCCTCAATGAGTGCGCTACGTAGCTGTTTGTGTAATCCCCACACAGAAACAAACCGAGGCTTCCCCGGCCGGCGCCCACTCCTGCACATCTGTCTATCTGTCCACCTGCAGCTTTTGTCTTTCTCTGCTTTCCATCCTGCCTCACTTTATGGGTTCTGCTGCTGGGCTTTGATCCAGCATTAGTTACCAACACAGGAGTGCGTCACTGCACCTACTTGCTCGGCGTGTTTGTTATCTTTGCACTCTGTGGTGCGAGACGCCAAGTTGATTTCACTTTCAATCAGCTGATCAAAAACAAGCCTCGGACACTATGGAGCAGGTGTGGCTGCGCAAATTCACTTCTGCGTGACGTCAGCACTTGTCACACTAATGGCGGGTCAGTGAGGATGTCAGAGAGGGCGGAGTGATGCAGGCGAGGTGTGTCTGTTGCCACGGTAACAACACGCGCATCCTCAGCTGTTGTGTTGAAGATAACAAATATAGGTGTTATTCTTTGTGTCAATGCCTGTCTGCACAGTTCACACTTGAAAACTCTTGATTTTGTCCTCCTGATTAAGAGGTGCTGCCTCATTAGGGAGATTCACTGACTTTGAAAGTTAATGAAAGGCCTGTGTTTGCGTGCACGGCTTGTATCCGCCGTGTGTTTGTGTCCCATAGGCCCACACTAATGAGGTCAGGAAGAAAGAGGACACATGCACCGGAGCAGTTACAATAGAAAGCGTGATGTGCATGAAGACACTGACAGCACACAAACAGCAAAACAAAGGAAGCCAGGAAATGCACTTCTCGAAGGTGACTCAACATGTCGTATTGTTTTGTAGCAAACCAGACCGTTGCTCACTGTCACGGTCCGTCCGTCTCTCACATTCACACAAGCAACCAGCGTCTTCTGTCCAATTGTCACAGACAAAGACGCTCGTGCTATTCTTCCCCGTCTTGCTCAGCTCCCCTCCTCTCCTACATCTTTGTCTTCCACTGCTCCCTCCCTTTCTTTTTTTTCATTTTTTTATGCCAGTGTCTTTCATTTGTTTGGTCCCTTGGCGTCACCACTTCCGCTTAACCATATACTGCTGCTGTCTTTCTTTCCACACACTGGCACACACACTCTGCAGCACAATGGATACTGGAGTGGCATGTAATTAGTTTCTTCTTCTTATAAGGCAACTTGTTTTCGAGGGTTTCTAACATGAAAGACACCAGCTCAGGGAGGACGTCATCGCTTTCGTGATATTATATTTACCTTGTTTAAAATTTGCACTTTGTTGCTCCTTACATAAAATGTTAGTGCCAGTTTATGGGCATTATGGGAAATGTAGCAATAACTAACACTGAAGCTTGACTCAGTAACCTAAAACTCACAATATTGTGGCTTCTGTTGGAAGGATTTTGACCTTTTTTAATGCATTTCTCACAAATAGAGACCCTCTAAGGGAGAACATCATCACTTTTGTGACATAATTTTTACAATTCTTTTAAAGGTTGGTCCTTACATAAATGTTAATGAGTCAAATATTGTGATTTCTTGTCATTTTAGAAGAAAAGCTTGCTCCTAAATTCATGCCGATGTTGTTATTATAACAGGACAATTTAATTCTTATTATATTATTAATAATTCTGTAATATATTTGATGTTTCCTTTACAGTATGTGCCTCTCAGACATTCTTCTCACATTTTCAATTTTGCACAACAAGCGCAATTTACTCATTAAAACATTTGTTTAACATCGTCTGTGGTTCAGGAAATCAGACAAAATAACCCGGAAGATGTGAGCAAGCTAAAATCTAAGTTTGGGTTTGACAACTATGTTTTTGCAAAAAGACAGTGCTACAAACTGCTAGTTTATGGGCATTATGGGAAATGTGGGATTCAACGTCAATTCGGTTTAACCCTATTCAGGACTTTCATGTTGCCATATGTGTAAGGACTTCCGGGGTCCACTGGACCTCAAGAAAGAATATGTGCAAAATATTTGCTGGTATTCATTATAGACTTTTATCCATTCATCTATTATCTATACACCACTTATTCCTCACTATGGTGGCAGGGGGGCTGGAGTCTATTCCAGCTGACTTAGGGCGAAGGCAGAGGACACCCTGGGCAGGTGACCAGTCTATCACAGGGCTACACTTAGAGACAGACAACCAAGCACACTCACATTCACGACTACGGACAATTTAGAATCCGCAGTTAACCTCAAAATGTTTTTGGACTGTGTGGGAGGAAGTCAGAGAACCCGTAGAGAACCCACACTGCACTGGGAAAACATGCAAACTCCATGCAGAAAGATCCCGGTGCCCCCACCGGGACGCAAACCGGTGACCTTCTTGCTGCGAGGCAACAGTATAGACCTTTATACTATGTTAAATACATTTTCTGATAAGTTGACGTATTTTTGGTTCCAAATGCATGACAATTGTCTCTCTTTTTATATTTAAAAAACTATCTTCAAAATAAAAAACAATACCTGTCACCTAAACCAAATGGCCTGGGGTCCAAAAGACCCCAAAAGTCCTGAAAAGCGTTTAACCAAATGGCTAAAATGCTGTTTTGACCAAATTTTAATGTTGACAAGCGTCATCTCTTTTTTGATATTATTTTTACCATTTTTTCAAAGTTGTACTTCCTCACATAAATGTAGATATGTAAGGATAATGCTGTAATTTGCAGTCATTTTAGAAGAAAAACCTGCTCTTAAATATATTCATTCATGCTGATGTTCTTATCAACACATGACAGCTTAAACATCATGTTAACTGACACCCAGGCATTCGTCTAACTGTTACAGTGTGACACAGCAAGTGTAGTTCACTCATTACTACTCAGGCAATAAAAAATCTCCTGAAATATCTTTTATGGCTCAGGAAGTGTTGCAAAATTGCCTGAATGATGTGAGCATGCAATAATCTAAGTTTGGAAACTATTACTGTTAGAAATTCCTAGTTCTTATTTGTTATGTGAAGTGAAGCATTCACTGTCACCAAAGCTGCTAAAACTCACAATGTTCTGGTTTGTTTTTGGGGAAGAATTTTGACCAATTTTTTTCAGTTTTTGCAGTCGCTAGTGGCTGAAACCTCCATCTTCAACAAACCACAGACTAATCATAGCAGCTTCCTGCACAAGGCAATCAGTCTCCTTTTCTTTCGTCAGTGCAACTTCCTCTCCTCCTCTTTCATCTCAAGGAGAACAATTGTATAACACTCGACCATATGTGTTTGCATGCGTTCGGATCGATAGAGTCCTCTCTCTCTCCTCCTCCACCTCCTCCTCCTCTTCCTCCATCATTCTCAAACTCGTTCACACTCTCTCTCTGTTCATTTCTCTTCAGACCTAATCTGCTCGGTGTCCACTGGCTGCTGCCTCTGCTGTAACTCTCCTTCTATTGATCTGTTTCTTTCTCTCACTTTATAAGATGTGCATGCTGACACAACTTCATCTTACAGCATAGACAAACTAAGAAGAGTGATATCTTTGGACCTCTGTATACAGACCAGAGCATGACAGAATAAATTAAACGTCCGGTGTAATCTCCTATGCTGTCGACGGTTATGCATTTCTACCAAAGTGTGTGAAACCCTCCCAGCCTGCATCGAATCCTGCTTTATTTCTGTTTATGCATATTTATTGGTAGTGTGCCACTAAAAACAAATGCACATTGTTTAAAAAAAGAGCTTGTAAGTGTTATTTGTCCTCTGCTGAGTCATTCTGCTCTGTAAATCCAAAGTGAGCAGACTATGTATGGTTTTATATGATTAATTTCTCATGAATATGTTGCATCACGGTATAAATACAATACAGAGATTACATTTAAACCTGTTTACCTTACCATTTAGAGGTGCGAAAACAAGGAACCGACTACTAAAATATAAATAAAATCTATTGCAAGTTTTATATTTGCATTTCAACAAGACACAGTTCTACATAACATAGATTTCTTTACAGACATTCAGTTCGCCTCTAAATGTTTGATGGCAAGCAGAGAGTTTCTCTGAAAGCTAGTGAGGCTGTTTCAAGAGGATTTTTATATTATTCTTTCTCTGTCTTATTTATTGTTTTATTCTGAGTTTCACCCTAAGCAGAGATGTTTTTTTGTTTGTTTTTTGTCATTTTGAGTACCGTGGACGATAAAAGAGCATCCTGTTCGTTCTTTATGCGAGTTTAGAGTAATAAGTACATATGAACACTGGTGAAGATGAAAGAGTGCAGCCAGAATAAAAATGCATGTTTAGCACGTTGACAACCTGTTCTGCTGATGGGTGAAGTGAAAACATTGCGGTGTTAAAGCCGTTTGGCAGCCGCGGCGCTACCACCTGTGCCTCATGTTCATTTATTCAGTGTCAGCAGTGAAAACTGTTCATTTGGTATTTATTTCCTCAAAAACAGAGAAGCAGCTGGAATGTTCAGTAAACAGGACAGACTTTTTTATGCTGAGCTGAGTGAAAGTTATTGTATCTAATAGTATGTCAAACCTACAGTATGTTTTTCTTTTTGGCCACCATCATCCTCTTTTTAGCCGATATAGTGAAGTGGTAGGTAGATCCTTTACTTCAGTAAAAGTATCAAGTTTAAAGCCTGCATTAAAAGTTCTACATAAGTAAAAGTACATAACTGTTGCAAAATGTAATTAAATTGTCAAAGTAAAAATCCTGCTTTGGTCTCTCTGACTGAAATATAATTACATGTGCAATCAGCGTATCATTAATAGAATAGTATCAGAGTTAAGCAGCAGGTTATTGCTGTAGCTCCTGAAGATTCAAACTACTTTATATGCAGTTTTATATACAGGGACCGTGATTAAAAACTGGGGCTGCAAGGTGGCTCGGTGGTTAACACTGTTGCCTCACAGCTAGAAGGTTGCCGGTTCGCGTCCCGGTGAGGACACCCGGAATCTTTCTGCGTGGAGTTTGCATGTTCTCCCAGTGCAGTGTGGGTTCTCTCCGGGTTCTCTGGCTTCCTCCCACAAGGTCCAAAAACATGTTGAGGTTAATTGGTGATTCTAAATTGTCTGTAGGTGTGAATGTGAGTGTGCTTGGTTGTCTGTCTCTAAGTGTAGCCCTGTGATAGACTGGTGACCTGTCCAGGGTGTCCCCTGCCTTCACCCTAAGTCAGCTGGGATAGGCTCCAGCCCCCCTGTGACCCTAGTGAGGATTAAGCGGTGTATAGATAATGGATGGATGATTAAAAACTAAGAAAAACAAAGCTCTGATGCACTGTTTGTTTTTGGTTTCTGGACTTTCTCCTTTGATTTGAACATTTATATAAGATTTCTATTTGGTGGAGCTTTGAGCAACTCGTAAACGTCTAACAGTGACCCTGAATGCGCACTGCTTTTTTTGTGAGAGACCAAAAGTCAAAAATGTCAGAAAATGGTGTGTTATATTTCAAAAGCTAGTTATTCTATCCACTGTGTAAAATCTTAAAAGTGACTAAAGATAAATGTAGTGGAGTAGAAAGTAAAATGCTTTAAATGTAGCAGTGGACGTATAAAGCAGCTTAAAATAGAAACACTCATGTAAATTACAAGTCCATCAACATTCCTATGAAGTTGTATCTCTGGTCCACTATTCACTCTCAGCAGCTCTATTTTCTGGGTCTAGCAGCTCCTGAGGGAAACATCTGGCTCCTGCTGTTCACCAGCTAGTTGCAGACAGAGCCCATACTGCACACTGTTGGGTTTATAAGGGCTTATTACTGCAAACAACTGCCTGCTGCAGCCAAAAATGATATTATGGGAGCATTGAGAGTGAAACAAAACAGTAACATTGTGGGTCAGACAGACAATATTTCATAAATTGTTAACAAATAGCAATGTGGTGCAATTTTGCAAGGACAGGTTCTAAAGCAAAGATTAACCAGAGGGCATGCTAACTTTGAAAAAGATGCCAAAACACTATTCAGCAGAGCCAGAAACTGTAAATACTTAACCAAGTCTGAGGTTAAACTCATAATACTTCATTAAAACCACTTTATTCTACAAGCCTCATTTAAAAATGTACTAAAATAAACTGGTTGCAGGAACTAGATTCTGTAAAACAACAACATCTGCACTCTTCAGCACATAAGGGAGTCACTTGACCAAAATGCAGGGACTTTTCTGTTGTGTTAACATGGAGAGGACCAGAGACAAATATGGAAACAAAAAAAAAAAAAAAAAAGTGAAATATCTAAAGCATGGTTAAGGTTCGGGTCCACTACTGGCAAAACATGTGGACAGTTGGATAAATGGTGTTCTTGTTGATTCCAGGTTTATTTTTTTTTTAGGATTTATGGCATTAGAACTGCACAAAAGATTGTTTTAAGTTCTCTCTCCTTCTGGATCTGGTTTAGCTGTTTCCATCGAGGTGCAGGACTTTATGAAGCGGTGAAAAAAGAGCCCACGGTGAGGAGAAATGTGCAAAAACGCCCAGAAACTGCTCTGGCTTGAGAGGGTTAATAGCCTTAAGGAAGTCTTGCCTATTAAAAAGTGCAAGTAATAAAGTTGTGCCTACCTTTCCTCTCCAATAAATTCTAGTACAGTGTAAAGTTTGAAATGAGCATATATGAAAAAAATAGGTTTAAAACTAGGTTGCAGTACAAGTTCTTCAGGAAGCACCTTCTTAATTTTATCTCGGGCAGATTCCTGCAGAGAAAAATGTTTTTCACAGCAGAGAATTTGGTGCTCATCTTTTATGCAGCGACCGCATACACACTTCCATCTCTTTGCTGTTTTAAATTCTGCTTTATCTACTGGGAGAGGACGATCACTAAATCTGTGTTTGATCAAAGAGGACAGACGCTAATCAGCCGGGGCAGACTTTCTATGCAGAATCACGCTCACAATTTTGTTGCTCTCTGCTCTGATCTGCAGCAGTGTTTGATTTGCTTCATCATCTTCGTCCGTCTCTCGGGTCAGTTTGATTCAATCAGCTGAAACTTTGCTTGCGTTTATATAGTCTCACCAGCTTTGTAAGTTTATTTTCTCACGCCGACTACCTTCACGTCATCATCCTTTCCAAATATAATTTCTGCTGGTTTCACCTGCATGTGTCTTTGTCTGTCTCATTAACACTTCTCTGCAGCTTTAAGATCTTGTGAAATCGTTCCGCCTTCAGGGTGTCATCTTTTTTGCTGTGTCTCTTTCAATTACATTTAATTAAACCAGCCCTTTATAAAGACTATTGTGTAATGATATTGCCAAATCAATTATGCGCTGACTGCTCATCGGGAACAAAAGCACGCAGTTAGCCGGTGTCACAGTCAGGAGGAAAGTGAGCAAACGTGGTTCCTAGCAGCCACTTTGGAGCAAAATGAAGTGTGTGAGTGGATTAGGGGAGCTGTGAATGCTCTACGACATGAACACATAGGTTTATAATGTTACACAACTGCATGAAACTGAGAAAAAATCACAAGAAAAAAAAATCCATGGAGACCTTGGTCAGGTCAACACCAAGAAAAAACATTCGCTAACACAGGCTCAGTGAGTGGTTGAATAATGCAAAAAAAAAAAAGAAGACGACCGCAAGACAAGATGGAACCGACCCACAGACCTTCACAGGCATAATACATGTTAAACTCAATTCATATGTGAGGAGCAAGACTGACGTCAGCAATGTGACGCACAGAGAATGAAAGGTGACAAAAAAAACCACTAGACCATTGCATTAATCAAAAGTGGGCAAAATTGATTCAGGAAGCAGTTTGCAAGATGAGATCAAAAAAATTTCACATTTCATGGGTGCGAACTCGGTGATGGTTTGAGGGATTCTGACTAATCAGACATTCTCCTTCTATGTTTTCGTTGTTGAGCATCAGGAAATATTATTACCTTCAGTTTTTTTATAGCTACATAAGATTTCTTCTATTTTGCAGTGACTAATGGCGTTACAATGAAATATTTGTGTGCTAGTTTTTAGGGATTTGTGCCTCAGTTTGATGGATCGACAGTGAAGAGGCAGACAGGAATGAGACGGGATCATGATGGAGGGCTGCATGATATTGGAGAAAAAAAACATATGATTTATTACAATATGAAAAAATGCAGGAATGTTCATCAGATGACTTGAAAAACTCCATTTTAAAAGAATGAATGACGAGAGAATGTTGTAGGGGAAGGCATCTGCATAGAAATAGAAAATAATTACAGGGAAAAAAGCTCAAAAAAGGTATTTGGAATGTTTTCTTTAGGTGTAACAAAGGCCTCAAACTAGTGTTTTGCTTTGAACAGCATTCAGATTTAGCTTGTGGTGTTCATTTAAATGGTCAAATAAAATTAGTCCTATTGTTGCTCAAATCATCCTCTCTGTGGCTGATAGATTTCCTTTGAATTGATGCAGCATTTCTATTCATTCTTTTGTGGAGTATCCATGTCCACAAACTCTGTGTTTTAAAAGAATTAAAGCAGAATACATCGTGTTCCGTTAGACGGACTTCTCTTGTAGCTCAGTCATTAAAAATAAGAACTGTATGAGTCTTTGATGTTGTGTTTGAGTTAGTTCTCCTCACTTTACATTACATTACTGTGATGTGTGCGACAATCACACTGCAGCAAATGCAATGATAAAAACAAAATATTTTGCAGAACTAGACTGATGTGCATTTTAAGGACCCAGGGAAAAAAACTGATGATTTTGCGGTCTTGTTGCATGTGCTGAAACTCAGGGTGCTCCCAGCAGGACACCATATCCAAATTCTGGTTCCTTTTAACATGGCCTGTTTCCCATCAATATGGCTATTGTGGTCTTGCTACCTTTGTACTCTTCACCATTGTTTTAGAGATTTGGAGAAATGGGAACTTGCCCAAGATGGATTGTGATTAGCGTTTAGGCAATTAGCATTAGCTTCTTGCAGCTTTCCAAAGAAAGACTATTTTTACACAGTTTATTTTAAGCAGTTGTTTTGACCAAAAGTGCAGAAACCATTGATCAGAGAGACAGATTCTGCTAATGTACTCTCTTTAACTCATGGAGAGCTGAGCATTTGGTGTGGCAGGTATTTAGGAATGTTCTTCCAGTGAGCACACTAGTTTCCAAAGGCGCTGGTCAGTTCTGCCGCCTCCTTGGATAGAGATTCATGTATCGGTAGGCTATAGTAAAATGGCCGTTCTGCTTCTGTGTTTAAAACAGGACTTGTGAAAATTGTCTTTCTTCGAAAACCTGTAGGTTGCTCATCCTAAATTGCAACACAAAATTATGCTAAGAACATCCAACTAGGTGGCTCGGTGGTTAGCACTGTCATATCGCAGCAAGAAGGTCACCGGTTCTCGTCCCGGTGAGGACACCCGGGATCTTTCTGCGTGGAGTTTGCATGTTCTCCCCGTGCAGCGTGGGTTCTCTCTGGGTTCTCCAGCTTCCAACCACACAGTCCAAAAACATGTTGAGGTTAATTGGTGATTCTAAATTGTCAGTAGGTGTGAATGTGAGTGTGCTTGGTTGTCTGTCTCTAAGTGTAGCCCTGTGATAGACTGGTGACCTGTCCAGGGTGTCCCCTGACTTCGCTCTAAGTCAGCTGGGATAGACTCCAGCCCCCCCACGACCCTAGTGAGGATTGGGCAGGGTATAGATAATGGATGGACATCCAATTAATCCAAGGATTCCTTCTGAGCAGCATATTTTGCAAAAGCCTAGAATGAGGACTCCTTTGAACAGTAAGAAACCTTCAGCAGAACCCAGAGTTACTGAGATATCGCAATACCTGTGTTTGGAAAGTTACTTGAAATGAGTTGGTGACACATTGATCATTGCAAATAACGCAGAGGCATGTTTAGTCATCAGTTTACTTTCATTACTCAGCCCAGTTCCAATAGTTTACTCATCAGTACAGTGAAAAAAAAAAACAACGTGAAGATTTTGATGACAGGTGAAGAGGCAGACAGAAAACAAGGAATGAGACAGGATGACGACACAGTGCTGCATTATAATGGAAAAAACTAATATGATATATTACGACATGAAAAAAGTACAGGAATTTTTACCGGATGGTGTCAATAACTCTATTTGGAAAGAAGGAATCAGAATGACTGAGGTGATTTTGTAGGTGAGTGGATCTGCATAAAAAAAATTTTTTTTTTAAAAAATGCTAACTAAAAAATAATTACAACTGATTAAAGACACAGGGAACTTCTCATATGATGTACCACTGGCAAAAGCCTCAAAAAGATTTTTTTTAACTTTTGTTTCTCAGCCCAGTTCCAATAGTTTACTCATCAGTGGAAGAGAAGCTGTGAAAAACTGTGAAGAGAAACACAATTTGGTGAAAGCAGCCTGTCTAGAATTTAGCGATCATCAACAGCTTGCAGTCAAGTCCTCAGAGTGATGCTGTAAGTTTCCCGCATCCTCAAGCTCAAACCAGAAGCAGCTGATGTCTGCATTGAGGCTTAATAGCAGCTAATATTAGCAACCTAGCCAAGAAGCACAACAAGCAAATCCACAAAAAAAAGGTCACACCCTGCTCCCCTGCAAAAAAAGTTGAGCTATCAGTGGTGATGTTGTAAGTAACTGCAAAGTAATCCCTACATTTCAGACACTGATCCTTTCATCAGCACAAACTTTGAAGCAATTTCAAAAGTATTCACACATAAAATAGGCCTATGCAATACACGGCATCTACAAACTACTTGTTTTTATGAGTGTTTGCACGTTTTAAACACACAGAACCGAAAGGAGCAGTGGATTTAACCTCCAACCTGCTGTTTGGACTTGTGCTTGTCATGTTACTCTGCTGCCGGTAAAAGGGCCTCCTCTAAATATGGCAGCTGTCAGATGGTGGAAGCGCAGCAGCAACTTGTACAACAGCTTTTGACTCTGACAGCGCTGTCACCTGAAAAGTCAACACCAGCCTTGTATGTTAGCAAGATTGCCAAATATAAACGCAGGTATTCATGTCTGGGTTTGTGAGGCGGCACAAGCTACAGGCTGAAAAAAAACTGACTCTACATCCCACAACAAGGTAAAGAAGGTAGCTAAATGTAGAATCCGTCAGCTGGTTTGTGCTCATTTAACTTGACTATTCCAAAAATGTTGAGGTAATTTGTGTTTAATTACAAATATTAAGGCCAACAAAGAGTCCAGCATGAGCAGAAACACGGGTCGGTGCAGGGTCCAGCAGGTTCATCCCACCATATCTGTACAAATGTTGTCTGATCATGGCTCAAGGCTAAAGTGTGTGTTTTTGCTCCAAACAGCTCAGTTGGCAATTCAGTAGAAACGTCAGCCACTGTAGGAACTGCAGCAACACAATAATTGGCTGAAAGTGATGTGACAGAAGAATAAAAGGGAGAGAACTGACTCCTGTGTAGCTTTCTTGCCTCCACACACTCAGACAGTCACTGTACAAAGCTGGCGAGTTTGTGAACAGTCCGCCTTAGAGAGCTAAAGCACTGGTGGATGCAGCTTCTTAAGGCCAGCGCAGAAAAGATGAGGAAAGAAGGGGCTTAAGATGCTGGCGTGAGATCATAAAACCTAACCATAACCCTGAATTGTTACCTTCTGAACCACAAAACCCACTGTAAGGTTTTAAAGGCGTGCTATCTTTTAAAAAAAAAAAAAAAGAAGAAAAGAAAATAAAATAAAATAAAAATCTAAAAAAATTACAGCATTTATTGGCACCAGTCACTGTAAAAACAAAAATAATTTTCAACCTTCTAGTGGCCCTTCAGATTTATTTGGTTTTGTCAGGAAATGTAACCAAATCTAGGCTTGAAATCATAACATTTAATCAAATTCCTTTTATTCTACATGTTACATTTAAAAATGTGTCCAAAAGAAAGCATTTGTACTAACCAGATTCTGTAAAAAAAAAAAAAATTTTTGCATGCCTTATAGCGACAGTGAAGCTATTATTGTCTCAGCTGCAGACTGAAGTGATGTGACAAAAATTCTAAGATTTGTGGCTGGACTCGGGTGAACTGCAGGCTGTGTTTACACAGAGCAGATATAAGACAACAAGGGACACAAATTAAAAATATACATATTCAAGATTATCTATGTTATGTGGAGTAACCACTTTTTTTTCCAGTATTGGTGACACCTGTGGGCCCCTGGAAAAAATATTGTCTATGTTTATTGCTTTTTTTTCTTTTTTTTTTTCAAAATAAACAAAGACAATCAACTTTAATTTTTTTTTTTTTTTTTTTATGATATTATGGATTATGATTGTGATATACTACACAGGAGACATTTCCAATTCAATTTTATTTGTAAGCGCAGTTTACAACACATGTCATCACACAGCGCTTTACATAGTCAAGTATAGACCTTACAAATTTAAACAGAGAACTCAACAATCCAAAGTAGTCTTTGGACTTCCTCTGAGCAAGTGGTTGACAACAGTGGGAAGGAACAGTGGGGAAAAAAACCTCCGGCAGGACCAGGCTCAGGGAAGACGGCCATCTGCCTCGACTGGTTGGGTGAGAGTGGGGATGAGGAGGGGTGGGGAAACAGGATAGCAGATGGAGAACAGCAATATAGCAAAACAATAAATATGAATATAAGTATGTTGGGGGTTGGTGAGGCCAGTGGCTGGACGTCAGGGACGTGAAGCTCCGGATCTTTAGACGTCCGCAGGGAGCACAGGACAGGACCTCGGGGGAAACACAGAGTTAGTGACATGTAATGGTAGTTATAACTATGGAAGGAAGACAGAAGAGAGGAGAGGAGAGGAGCTCAGTACATCATTAGAATCCCCTTCAGTCTAAAGCTATAGCAGCATAACTAAGGGACAGTTCAGGTGATGCTGAGCAGCCCTAACTATAAGATTTATCAAAGAGGAATGTTTTAAGCGTAAACTTATAAGTAGAGAGGGTGTCTGCCTCCCGAACTCAAACTGGGAGCTGATAACTGAAGGCTCTGCCTCCCGTTCAACTTCTGGAAACTCTGGAACCACAAGTAGACCTGCAGTCTGAGAGCGAAAGGCTCTGTTAGGATGATACGGCACGATAAGATTTTTAATGTAAAATGGAGCTCAGTCATTGAGAGTTTTATATGTTAGAAGCAGGATTTTAAATTCTATCCTGGATTTTACAGGGAGCCAATGAAGAGAAGCTAATACAGGAGAAATATGATCTCTGTTACTGGTTCCTGCAGCATTTTGGATCAGCTGGAGGTTTTTGAGAGAATTATTGGGACATCCTGATAATAGGAATTACAATAGTCCACTCTAGAAGTTATAAATGCATGGACTAGCACTCTGAGACAGGATGTTCCTCATTTTTGCAATATTGCGTAAATGAAAAAAGGCTGTCCTACAACCTTGCTTTATATGGCCATCTTGAGTTCTCTCTGGTCATGTTTGTGCCATTTCCAGAGGGTGTAGGACTTTATATTGCAGTGAAAGTGAGCCTGCACTGAGTAGAAATGTGACAAAAGCAAAAAAAAAGGAGTTCAGAAAGTTAACTTCCAATCTCAAAAAATAACTTTAATTCAGCTCCAATTCGATCCATTGCGTTAATATAATCCATGTGACCAAACTTCAAACCAAAATTAGATCTCAGAAATGACTCAGGCATAACTTGTTTGCATGTTGGTTTTTTTTAGGTTCTATGTTATCACGTGGCCCATTGGACGGTAGAAACACGTGGCACCTGCATGCTCACTTTCCAAATACACGTTTCAGATCCTTTTTTTTAATGGTTATTGTGGATGATGCCCATTATCTCCCATCTCTCGGGACTCAGACACTTTTATTAGGATCTGTATCAACCACTGGCAGACAGCATTCAATCCATGTGATGCCTCAGTGCCCCCACAGGTAATAGACTAGAGAATAAATACATGAACTATTAATGGATTTTCTTCCGTTTTTGTCTGCAGGCTCTTGTTTCTAAAGCCCTCCCTCCTGCTTCCCCTACATATCCTCAACCCTAGCCATCAGTCCACCCTCACCTCTCTCTCCTTGCATCCGTCTGTTCCCCTTTCATCTGTTATTTTTAACCCTCAGACATGCCTCATGCGTGACGCAGATAGGCGCGTAACAGTAAACTAAAGAGGGAAAAGGGCCTGGGCTGCAGGCAGGGAGACACATGGAGAGAGCGACTGATATTAGAGAGGAAAGAAAGCAGACACGGGGGGTCTTGTTATAGAGAAAAGGTTGGAATAAGACCGAATGGGAGACCACAGCAGAGGGGAAAGTGGTGAGATGGATGCGAGAGAGGCAGAAACGGTGCCAATCCATGTTTTACACATAACTCTCGGCTTAACAGATTCCCTAAAACTCATCACCTGTCAATAAGAAAACCTGACAGCATTATTATTTTTTCACGCGCTACTGCGCTTAAGAAACTAAAAATCATAATCAGCAGTGAATTATTCCCACCTCTTCCCTCTCCCTTCGTTACCCCATCTATCTTCCTGAAAGCTCAACACACCCACTCGTTTGTCTGAGCAAAACGAAGAGGAGTTACATATCAATCTTACATCACTCAGCAGTCAGCCCGAGACTTTTCATAGAGAGGCTCCGAATGAGCGTCGACAGCACATGACGCACACCAACTGTCAGGTTGAAGTATTCATGCGCCTCGTGTGTGTTTTTTTGCATGCATGTGTGTGGAAAAAAAAAAGAAAAGATGTGGAAATGTGTTTGTGAATGCGTGGCTGCGTAGATAGGAAGTAGCCCAATAGGATCATCTAGTGCAGAGGAATTGGAAAGTTTTGTCCCTCCATATGGTCTGACGCCTTTTCCCCCCTTTTCCCTCCAACTCATAAACATGAGTTAACGTTACTCATAATTGGACAATGAGACTAAAATTGTCAGTGCACTCCCACTCAACATACGTGTTCAAGCTGTTTCCAAACTTGTGTATCACAAGTCCTGCGTGCAACAAAGGCAGCATCCAAATTATTGCCAATAGTAGTGATTAATAAGGCTGCACGTAGGAATGTATTATTCAAATATCACTGCAAAATTAGTACTGATGACACATCCAATTGCTGGCAAAAAAAAAAAAAAAATCTGGTAGTTTGATAGCAATTATCAATGTGGAGAATCATCTGCTCAGTGGTTTTGTTTTATCTGCCTGACTAAACTCATTAAGCTTGCTGAGAAACAGTTACAGTAGAGTTTGTGGGAAGAAAGAAAATGACGTTTTTATTCTAAAATATGGAAGACCAAATGTGACAAATGAATAAATTAACAGGTAAAAACACAAAATGATCAAATAAACTGAAAAATATATCAATGAGAACACTGTGAAGCCCCTTTCAGGCATATATAACGTTGCTGCTTCATTAAACTGTTGAAGTGACAGAATTGTGTCATTCATTTTATGTTAATGCCGCACAACATTAAAAGAGACACAGAACATGCATAATATTTGTTTAACATGCAAGATTAGACAGCACATTAAATAACATAATGTATATTAGTGCACTAATAAACTCAGAGAAAAGAATCCTACAAACAACAGGAAGCATCAACCTAAACTTAACCATAAATCTCACCAGTTAGTGTTTATTGCAGTCAATTTTTATGGATATTTTTTGACTATTTCAAAATTGTAGAACAAAGTCAATGAAAAAGGTGTTTTGTGATTTTGGCGCACCGACTGTGTGTCTGATGTTTTTGGACCAATATTGGTGCTAATTTCTGTAAAAAGCCTTCCCTAAATTGCTTCACACACCTCAAAGTGTGTCGTTTGTGCACACTTATCCCTGCAGTTCAGAATTGTGCCATGTCGAAAGTGGCATGTACACTATATGTTACTGGATCCGAACAAGTAAATTGCCAACTTTTACTAAAAAGTGATCATTCAGACATGAACTGGACATGTTACACTGCCTGGTCAAAAAAAAAGTCGCCACCAAAAAAAAAAGGTCATACACTCTAATACTTTGTTGGACCGCCTTTAGCTTTGATTACGGCACGCATTCGCTGTGGCATTGTTTCGATAAGCTTCTGCAATGTCAAAAGATTTATTTCTATCCAGTGTTGCATTAATTTTTCACCAAGATCTTGCACTGATGATGGTAGTCTGACCGATCACGATCATTCAGGATTTTTTTCCGGCCACATTTCTTCCTTGAAAATGATGGGTCCCCACTATCCTTCCAGTTTTTAATAATGCATTGGACAGTTCTTAACCCAATTTTAGTAGTTTCTGCAATCTCTTTAGATGTTTTCTCTGCTTGATGCATGCCAATGATTTGACCCTTCTCAAACAGACTAACATCTTTTCCACGACCACGGGATGTGTCTTTCGACATGGTTGTTTAGGAAATGAGAAGCAAGTCATTGCACCAGTTGGGGTTAAATAACTTGTTGCCAGCTGAAAGATAATCACCCATGCAGTAATTATCCAATAGGAGGCTCGTACCTATTTGCTTAGTTAAATCCAGGTGGCGACTTTTTTTTTTGGCCAGGCAGTGTATGATGCTGTCAGAAAAATGCAAAGCAGTGCATGTCTGAAAAGGGCTTAAAAAATACTAACTAAATAAAACTTACATTTAAAAATTATAATAAATCAACAAAATATTGAACTAAAACATGTACAAATGTTAAATACTGATTTTAACATTTTTTTAAAAAAGTTTACAGGAACAATTGAATGTTCATGCTAGTAAAAATCCAACCAAAGGTGTAGCCATTTTCATTCATGTTAATAATACTCATTATATTTTGGATTTAGTTTGCAGATTGCTGCACATTATTTTTGTGTCAGACTGGTTATTGTGTTTTCCAATCCAAAAATTTTGATTGCTGTATCATTAATGCCCTAATGTTAATCAACATGACATTGAATTTAATTAGATATTGACGACTGTAAATTACACTATATATATATATATGAGTAGTCTCCCTGCAGAGTTTCCTCCCAGAATTCAGAAAAACTTAATCTGAAGGAAAAAAAATCCAGAAGGCTCTTACTGCTACTTATAAACCTCGTTGCGCTGAGTATATCACTGAAGAGTTAAACGTTGTTTTTTTCCAGTTAGCGCTTTATTCATGCATGTAATCAAAGCCATTTAAAGGAATGACATCCGTTAAGTGGGGTGTGAGCTCTTAAAGGGTTTTTTCAAAATGAACAGTAATACAATGTTAAATGCTTATTGAAAAAAAAAGCTGTGATTTCAAACAAAGAAAAAGTGACTATTTAAACTGACGCAACCGATTAGAGATGTATCGATGTCTTTCTTTTAAATAATATTTTCCGTTTTAACTGCAAGTCACATAAAAAGACACAGTGATTATGGTTTAATCCATTCTATTATCACTTCAGTTTGCTTCTCCGTGAAGCTGCTCTGAGCGAACATGACTGTAGCTCTGACTATCTTATTAAATCACACTTGGAAACCCTATAGATTGAAGAAATCCTCCTCCACATTACATCGGGTTAAATTACCACCCCTACCGGCATCCAAAGCGAAGGATTTGTTGCGCATTCACTCACCTACAGAGACCATTGTGTTGTTGTTACATAACAACCATTTATTCTATACACGGCGAGGTCAGTACCTGAGCGACCTCGCCCTGCCAGAGAACAAATGGGATGAGGAACACAAGTCAACAAAGAAGTCGTGCGCTGGCATCGTAATATGTTCATCAGCTCCTAATGCATTCGGCGAATCCTTATCGCCGTTGTTTTGGGTCCACCTGACCGAGCAGCCAATCAGGCGGCCGGACACGCCGAATCCCCACTGTGGAGGATGTTAAAAGGTGGAGATTAGGGGAAGTATGTGTGCATCTGTGTTTCTCCCTTCCTCTCTTTCTACCTCTCTTTACCCATTATTTAGCAGAATTGTACCTCAAGGAATCATTAAGCTCTTATAAAGCTATCCCATAATGCCCTGCTGCTGAGACAGTCCCAATTCACAGAGTGACATCAGAAGCAGAGCTGGAGAGCTGCATGTGTGTGTGTGAGGCAGCCTGCACGCTGATCCACTCACATATGAACGTCCATATGTGTGTGTTTACTTGTGCGTATTTGCATGTGTGTGCGTGTCGGCCTGACGTCAATACTCCTCCGATCCATATTTAACTGCATAGTGAGGAAGGCTCATAGCACCTTGTAGGTGTCTTATCTGAATGTATTTATAGACTGAGACTAAACTGGGTGCCAGTGTGACAGGTGAAGTGTGCCTTTCCCACTCTGGCTTGAAAAGACGGCCGAAGCTAGATTTATTTCAGGAGCAGGACTGCGAAGGGAATCTGTCCTGATAGAATTGGGTTTCTACCACTGTTTACAGACGCAGATAGTGTTTCAAGTAGGAGGGATGAAAAAATAATGAGGAAAGTGCTGAGATGGTGCGTCATCACATATTAAACTTATAAAACCCGACACCCTGCTCGCAAAAACAACTGCAGCTTGAGCTCAAGCACTTTGAATTTGCGTCCACAGTTTGCTAATTTCTGTCAAGTGGCAAAAAAAAAAAAAAAAGAACGAAGTGAAAAGATGCTTTTTGTGCAGCTACAAAGGAGCCTAAAAGCACACACAAAAAAATATCTCAAGTAAACATAAGGTGAATGCAATTAGGTCATAGGATGTGTCTGAATGGAAAAATGTTCACTTTTACTCAGCTGTAAGACCTCTTTCAATGGTTTTGCTATTTCTGCTGTTCTCTCCACCTACGTGCCAATGTGGTGATGACTGTGTTTCCACTGTATCTGGGAAATCTTCATTCATAAAATGAATTTCCTGTGAATTTCAATTCGTTGTGCCAACTGCCAATCAATAAGCTGCTCCAGGAAAGTAGCAGATGGTAGGAGAGGAATGTACGAAACCTCATTAGGCCTGCTCTAAAGAGATATATTGCAATAAGTAGTTATAAAAAAACAATGCAGTATAGTGTCTGAGAAAACATTAACAAGTGCGCTTTGTTGTTGTGAACAAGCCAGTCAGAATGAATCACTAAAACTGAAATTCAGATAGCTTTGTTGTTGAAACGAGGACGGAGCACTGCAGCGGCGGGAAGTTCTCCCAGCACTGACCCAGAATCAGCCAGCTGGAGTCATTCAAAATGCAAAATGCATAAAATATTAATCAAGAGTCTACAACATATAAGCTCAAGCTTCAACTTGGTATTAGAGGTGCTGCCAGCAGAATTTTAATCTGACTGATTAAAGGTTTCTTGCTGCAGTGTGGGAGTCCTGGTATACTCCACTCACACACTTGTGTTTTCTGGCTTGTATCGTTGATATGTTGTCAATGACCCTGATCGTCTCCTCAGAAATGTTCATCTTAATTTAGCCAATAAAATAATATGTTCCTATCTTGATGCTTAGGTGAAGTGACAAACACCTGGCTAAAAGGCTGTTCAGATGAGTTATAGAAATAGTAAAGGTGTTACCAGTAATTACACCTAACAGTGCCTGCTCTAATCATAATTTAGTGATGTAATACTATAATACAGTTATAGTATAATAGTTATATATAAAGATATAGGTTTGGTATGCCTATGACGTCCTGAAAACACCACTCATTCATTATGTGCACGGTTTTCATAAAGGCTCAAACAAAAATGTACACTGGCTGCAGTCCAAACAAGCAGGTTTACATGAAGTGGAATATAAAATGAAGAGTGGCGTGTTGTCCTGTACAGCAGAGCACTGTCCTACGGTCGACAACAGAATGCCAACAATCCCAGTATTGATTTTTCTTCTGCAATACTGGATATTTCTTTGTCCTGGCAGAGGAGTGTTCTCCAGAATTTCAGAGATGCACTAAATAAACTATTCCTCCATCCATTTTTATATATTTTTTCCATCAAAAATCCATCCGTCCAATCATAGAATTCCACCGAAAGTTTGTGGTTGATGTGTTCAAATGACATTGAATTAGTTGGATTTTGGGTCAAATCCATCAGGAAATGCAAGAATAAAAGTGTGTACATTAATCTGCCGAGAGCAGGTTATCCCCAAAAACTGAATAACTGTACAAGGAACATACTAGTGAGGGAGGCCACCAAGACACCTTTGACTCCTCTGAAGGAGTAACAAGCCTCAGCAGCTGAGATGGGAAAGACTGTGCAACAACAACTGTTGCTTGTTCTTCACCAAAGTTTATGGGAGAATGGCAAGGAGAAAGCCACTGTCAGAAATGTGTCAACTAGAGTTCCCAAGAAGGCATGTAAGAGATTTTTAAATCAACTGAAAGATGAATATTTGAACTAATGAAACCAAATTTGAGCCTTTTGGTCATCAGACTGGCTGTTGCCTTTGGCAAACACCAATTATTGCACATCATCACAAACACACCATCCCCACCATGAAGCATGGAGGTGGCAGCATCATGATGTGGGGAGGCTTCTTGGCAGCAGCTTCTGAAAAGCTTGTAAAGGTAGAGGATAAAATAAATGTAGCAAAGTATAGAGAAATACTGAACGAGAACCTGAAGCAGTCTGCAAGAGAACTGTGACTTTGGAGAAGATTTGTTTTCCAGCAGGGAAATTACTAAAGCATACAGCCAGAAATGCTTTAAATACAACAACTTGAAGGTTCTAGAGTGGGTGAGTCAGAGCCCAGACCTCAGCTCAACTGAGACTTTGTGGCTGGACTTTAAAAGGGCTGTTCAATCATGATCTCCATGCAACCTGACATGTTTGCAAAGAAGAATGGGATAAAATTTCAGTGTTCAGATGTGCAAGGCTGACTAACACCAATCCATAGTGGTATAACTGAGGCCAAAGGTGCAGCTACTAAATAGAGACTTGAGTGAATACTTTTGTAATCCCTTAATCACTTATTGTTTCTCCTTTTATTGGGGACTGGAAATTAAGCTTATACATGAGATAAGTCGGACTGCAAGGTGGCTCAGTGGCTAGCACCGTTGCCTCGCAGCAAGAAGGTTGCCGGTTCTTTGTGGAGTTTACATGTTCTCCTCGTGGGTTCTCTCCGGGTTCTCCAGGTTCCTCCCACAAGGTCCAAAAACATGTTGAGGTTAATTGGTGATTCTAAATTGTCCGTAGGTGTGAATGTGAGTGTGCTTGGTTGTCTGTCTCTAAGTGTAGCCCTGTGATAGACTGGTGACCTGTCCAGGGTGTCCCCTGCCTTCACCCTAAGTCAGCTGGGATAGGCTCCAGCCCCCCCGCGACCCTAGTGAGGATCAAGCAGTGTATAGATAATGAATGGATGGATGAGATAAGACCCGTAATCCATCAGCTCTCGCAAAATCAGGCCCTCAACCTCATTCTTCTTTAAATTAACTACAATTCCGTCACTCATCCTTCCACCTCATCCTCATCTTCACCTCATCTGGATTCTGCATCTCGGACTCTCTATCAGCCTTACGTTGCCACCAGCAGCTTCTAGACCCAGTGGGTCCCGTCCTCTTCTTCTACCTTCATCTGGGACTCTGTTCTGTGATGTCGCTTCTAATGGAGTATGAGTGCCAAAACATTCTGATCTAGCCTGCTTCTGCAATAAACTTTTGCTTTCCACTTTCATATAATCTCTCCTTGTTGAACCAACGTGGAAATTTTAGATCCAAACTGCAGCATTAAAAAAAACAAAAAAACAAAAGCGCTGTACAGATATCTCCACACAACACCTGTGCATTTTGAATTACATGCTTATGAAACTTACAACATGTCCGCAGACTATCCATTATGTCACCATCTGTCTGACACATGGTCAACCATAACTGAACACTGAAGACTACAAAAGTGGTATTGCAGGTGGTTTGTGTTGGGTTACATCAGACTTTGCAGGTGTCTGAGCTGGAAGACCTTCCTGTATCATTACAGCACGGTAGACAGATTTTCTAAACGTCCTAGAAAAGTAAATGGAAACTAGCGCTACAGAGAACGAACCACTGCTTCTTTTCAGGCTCGATAATTACTATAACTCTCATTGTCTTCGAATAGAAAGCGTGGACAGATTGGTCAGCATATTGGAAGGGGAGAAAAACTAATGGAAGGACATTGTGAGTCATATTTACGTACTTCATCCATTATTTCTGGATAACAATGATTGACTAATACTCTAATGCAGTTTACTGAAAGGTGCCTTATTATATTTGCATGATTTGAGGCACTCCTAGCAATCTAAAAGCCCTGCTGAAAAAAGTCTAATTACTACTGACGTCACAGTGATGATAAACCACAACGCACAGAGGGAATGTACATATTACATTATGCATGATGGAGTTTGGCATTTTTCAATATTGGATAAGCCGAAGGGGAGGAAGGAAACACTGTATAACTGATTACATTTTATAAAGAACTACAAAAAAAAAAAAAAGTGTGAATGCTGAAATGCACTCCTTTCTATTCTGGCACTGACGTTTGCAGACCACACCAGGCATCAATACTCTCTTTGGTGAAAAGGATAAATAATGCATGAAACCGTTCATCATGGAAACCTTCTACATATAATGTGGTGTTTTGGACAGAGCACTGCAGAGATGAAGAGCTTTTGCTTTCTTTCACAGATCAACAATGTTGGTCCAAATTGTTTTTCCATTAGCACAAATCAAATCTGTGTCTCCACAGCTCGCATTATGCCGAGTGAATACACTGTGGGTGGGCTGAGGATAGAAATTGCAAATTACCTCAAGATGTTCTCTAAAATTAATAAATCCATTGAGCTGCTCTTTTCTTCGAGTTATTTGAAGTTTATGAAGTAAGTCAATAAAAGCCCATTTTGTGTCTTTAGACTCTTTGGTGTATTTGCCAGTGTAGCTCTGACTGGAGGTTGGAGTTCTGTATGTTTTCCTGCAAAACATAAATCTAAAGTGCCATTACAGTTAAATTAGAGTTACAATAAACAAGTCAATGAGCCTCAAACTGAACTGGTGTAACTGGCAGCAGCTCTGGGGCCCGAACATGATTTAATATAACAGCTGTTATGGTGCAGGATGATATATGTGCAGAGGCTGGCGCTTGTGCATCTCATACAAGTATGATGTGGAGAATCCAGCGCTCATGCTGTAATAAATGACTGTAATAATGCAGTCAAATTCTAACAGTAGTGTACAGTTTCTTCACAGTATAGTTTGGGGAAAAAAAGCAAAATTTGAAGCCTTTTTGGAGTCAAAAACAAAATAAAAGTGGGACATTGTAAAAGTTCATGGTGTGAACAGAAGCAAAGGTTTCCACGCAACAGTTCATGAAGCACTGTTTAGATTACTGATGAGATTTAGGTGACTAAGAATATTATTGCTCACTTTACACTGATAAACTGAACTTAAATGATCTTTTTTTTAATTTCTAAAATGCAGTTCATAGATTACAATTTGGCATGCATTGTTGCCTTAGAATAAATGTTCTTGATCTTTAAAAATGCAACTTGTTTTATCCTTTATCCTCTATTGTTTGAGCTTTTTTAGTGTTACATGCATTTTTAAATGGTAAACAGAGTTAGTAGAACTTGAATGTGGGTAATAAATACTACACGTTTATTTATTTATAGTATATGTCTGCAATTTGCTGTTTATACATTTTAAAAGCAGCAAATGTTCTACTCTACCGTCAGCTACAGCTACAGTAAATGCTAATTACTGGACAGTATAACTACAGTATTAAACAGCAGAAGTTATATTTTACTAAAAAATGAGAAACAAAACGACACAAACAAAACAGCGAACAACACAAAATAACAAAGACCACACACAAAATTGCAAAGGCTAGACAAAAATGACAAAAACACACAAAATAAAATGAACAAGACACAAAACTACAGTTACAGTTAATGCTGATATCAGTGGCAACACAATATAAATACTGCATATTACTGGAAGGATGAGTTATATTATTAAACAGCAAACCTCCTATTCTACTATAGAGTAAGGTAATCAATTATGCAGGAATTAACTGTTTAGGTCAATTATAATTGTACCACTGACAGCAGCTGCCAGGATTTTAGTTTAACTTTATAGGACAGTTTGTTAGACTGTGATATTATACACTGAAAATGGACTTTTAGTGAAGCTGGACACATCTGGCATCTCTAGTTCAACTTCTTTTTTTTTTTTTTAACCTGTTCTGTTCAGCAACTTGGGCAAATAGTGTGATGGTTCTAGATGCCCAGTCGTGCCACACAGATTTGCTCTGCTACGGGAGAAGTCTGAGATACTTCTCCTGTAGTGTGATTTATATTTTATTCTTTGTGACGACCGGACCAGAACAGGGGGGACAGGACAGCAATAAAGAAAAGGGGAGGGGGGCAAGAGGTCAGACAATGGGGGAATACAACAACAATGACAACAATGGCAACAACAACAACAATAACAACAATAACAATAACAACAACTTAGTTCAACAACTAGTTCAACTTCTGAAAATGAACTATTTTTTGTATATTAATAGAATCTGAATATTTGAGTAAAGTAAACGCACATCTGCCACAATATTAAAACCACATTCCTGTTTTATGTAGATTCCCTTGTGTTGCCAAAACATCAGATCCTTTGGGTCATGTTGGTTGGTGCCTCCATGGATCGTGCTCATTCTGGTGAATCCCTCGATCAGATCAGGATGTGGGCAGTCTGGATGCTCGGGGAAACTTTGGGCTCTTTGTCGTGCTTCTCAACCCATTCCTGCAGCCATCAAGGAGTGCTGTTACCATTGAGGGGTGTGGGGAGTTTATAATGATATTTAGGTGAGTGTAGTTTGTCAAACTAACATCCACATGAATGCTAGATCCAAGGTTTTCTAGTACAACATTGCAGTTAACAATTAACAATTCATCCACCTGTCTGAGGATTTAAAGTTGCAGCGAATCTGAGAATTTAGATTTAGATTTGTCACTCACCTGGTTAGAACTTCTCAAAATGACATCTACCCCTCCTCTCTCATTGAAAAAAATCAAGAATTTATTATTATGCTATTATACTTTGTCTCATCTTCTGTAGATAAAATGTCTATTACATCACTGCAAGAACATTTTCAGTGTTTCAGCTTTTAAGGCTCCACATCAATTTTTTATACGTTAAATATTGGTTTCCAAACCACTTGTCATGTTATAAATCCTGCTCGCTAAAGATCTTAAGCTCAGATATTCAGTGAGCTCAGGCGAGCTTTCCCTTTTCAGCCAATTATTTTGAAAACAGCCCTCTAGTGTCAAAACTCTTCATTCTTTATACAAAGCTCAAACATCCAACCAATAAACATCCATATTATTTAGGTCATAAGACATGATCTTTAATATTGGGTGTCTTTCAATACCAAAGACAGACTAAGGATTATTTTCATAGTATTTTTGTGTTTGCTTTGTTTTCCTGTACATAATTCAGTTGCATAATACTGGAGCAGACCAGCTTTGCGTTGCCTCCTTCCACCCTGGAGCTCCCTGCGCTGGGGTCAGCCTGTATCTGTTACAGCAGGTCTGGAAGCTTGCCAAGCGTGGCACATTCACCGCATCATACTACGAAGACTAAAATTAATGCAGCGATGTTGTGCTTTTTTTCCTGTTGCATAAAGAGTAGAGTTGCAGAATTTTTAGAACAGGTTCATTAACATCTGTGTCACTGACTCATTTCCATAAGACTGTAGTTCACTCTCTAGTTCAGTTTTGAATGACATAAAATTGTCCATTTTGTCTTGTTTTACAAATCCATCTCTGGCCTGGTGATAAAGACACAGAGACCTGCTGTGTTTTAAAATACTCTCAAGTGCCCAAGTAGGTTAATAGCAGTTATGAGGTGTTTACTAGCTGGGTTTTGTATTGACTCTTTTTCAGGTAGAAATATAAGGAAAATCGTGTAGTGTTTAAGAAAATATAACTTGTACCCCAGTTTTATTGAACAGGCTTCTATAATAACATAAGATAATACTTTATTGATCCCCATAGAGGAAATTCAGGAATTCTTATTTAAATTATTATTAATTTGTCCTCTCAAGTATTGTTTATATTGTTTTGAATAGGAGAGTCTTCAGTAGAAGGAAGCTTAGAAAACATTTATACTGTATTTTCAAATCCAATAGGAACAAAATTCACTCCACTGATTTAGCGTTGCACTCCTTTTACAGTGTCTGCCTCACAAAAGTATCGAAATCAATGCAGAAGAATCAGAAATCTTCTATATTATTATTTCATACACTTGTCTTTCTTGGTAAAACCTGGTGCCTGCATTACCCACAATGTAACCAAACCACTGACAGTTTGGACTCAGATTTGGGTTTGTTATTCTGAAAAACAATTTTAATATGTACCATCAACATAATTTCTCTATAATAATATGCTGGCCACTCAGAGGGTGTAGAATCCAGCACTAAGGCAACCCTTAAAAACTTGCAAACATGTCAGATAACACTAATTATTTTCCTTGTAGCTTTGTTTTGGAAAATATTAGTTTTTTTGTAATTTAACCTATCACAATGTTCACTAGCTGGTTGATAATCGATGCTATCAGAGCAGTGAGAGTGAACCAAAATTAAATGAAATGAGCTGAAAGATGCTTTAAAGAGCCCATATTTTGCACATTTGCAAGTTTAGCATTAGATTTTTAGGATCTATTAGAATATGTTCAAAAATTACTCACTGTACTTTCTGCAGCATCTCTTCACACCAACTATCTGAAACACTGTTTTAGCTCCTGTCTCTTTAAGTTCCTCTTCCCATAAAGCCCCGCTAAGTGTAATTTACACGTCAGCTTATATGAAATATCTATGAATTATACAAACTCCTCTCCTTTTACATTAAAGATGAATACATATATTCACACAGATCACAGCCATCAGCATAAATTTAGCCCTCGTTATATTTGTCGTGGTACCATATCTGAAGCATGCAAATATTGTCATCTTGCGCTGATTCTCTCGCTGATGTAAATTCCCCTGGTGCAGTCTCGATTTGAAATGTTCCTTTGTTTCAACACACTAGACGCTGCTGCTTTGATGTCATATGTACACTGTGTGTCTTTGTTTTTTGTCGGTACAATGACCCAGTGGAACAGCTTTTATCTTTTACATTTTGCCGCATTTTATAGATTTTAAGGATTTTCTGCTGAATTTTAGAAGTTTTTCCACTGAATGATACAGGTAGACATTCAAAGGTGCTGACATTAATGAAACTGGGGTAATATTAACAACTTGTAACACCAGATCTCTGGCTATAGAAACAGGAAATTGTAGCACTGGCAAAAGAAGCTCTAGTAAGTAATGGTTAACTGAAAGGCAGCTGTTCATTCTTTCAGGGCTAAACTCACCACCAGGCTGGCGTTGTGCAAATGTGCTACATGGTGACATAGATAAGTAAGGGAAGCAGAGCCTAGACTTCAAACAAAGTGTTTCATGCAGAAGAGAAGCAGTGTTTTCAGTGAGAATCAAGGACTAGTTAGTTTGCAGATCTTTCACATGCACAGAAACACTTTGAAAGAAGACAGAATTAAATGTCCTTTAAAACTCTGTAGAGCTCAGGTGAAGTGCAGCATCATTATTTTTTAGTTACAACATACTGATTCTAGCAGCTCTAGGTTGAGGAGTTGTTTTCACTAAATACCACAGGGCAAGACAGAAAATAACCACTTGTGATGCAAAAGGTTGTCTGTTTTGATAGCCAGGAAATGAGACTTTTTGTGTGTTTCCTGGGCCCATTATCTCTCCGTGCATTTGTATATCAAAGCCACATCTGTCAAAGAAAGTGTTGTTTCAAGCGAAGCAGGATGTGAGATGCTTTTATTGGGGTTTAGGGTTGATGAGGCTGCAGGATCTGAGCACAAAGAATCAACCACTGTTTGTCTTGTTGCGGTTTTTTTCTCTCTGTCTCAGTTCCCTCGTCACACAAACAAAACAAAAAATCCACACCGGTACGCCCTCTTCCTCCCCCCCTTCAGTCAGGCTCTGATGGGTTGAGTGAGGGCTGACGTTGGCGAGATGTGGAGGAGAAGCATGTGAGGGGGAGACAGGGAGGGAGGGGAGGAGAGAGAGGAGAGCAAGCGCCGGGAGCTGACGAACGGAGACGTTGAGAGAGGAAGAACAAAAATGGAGAGAGCGTTTATTATCAGGTGCGGTCTCGGAGGTTATTATCCTCCTCAAACTTTGCATAACTTTTCATTGGCCACTACTCTATAAATAACCTTCTGTACTCCCTCCATCCTGCACTCAAGCCACCAAGAGGTTTTGGGACAGAGGAGGGGATATTAAACCCTCTTCCTCTCCTTCCTCGCCCTCCCTCCTCCATCTCTTCGTCCGCCCTCGGCCTCCGCCTCTCCTCCGGTCCCTCTCTTCCTCGCCCTCGCCGGGCTTCACTTGGAGCTCATGGTGTAGCAGCCGTGTGGGTGCCACTGCATGTCGCGGATGCGCCTGATGGACTGCATCTGGGGGCAGCGGGCGCCGAACTCATTGAAATGCCTGAACTCGCCCTTCTCCAGCAGGAACTGGCTGCCACGGTAGCCGGGGAACTGGTAACCCACCCAACTGGGGATTGAAATAGAGAAAGGGGGAGGGAGTGAACACGAGTACAAGGTTGCAGTGATATAAAATTGATTCAAGAGAGGCGAAACACAAGGTTGAAGGATGAGCAACAGGCAAGTGTGTGGAAGAAGGATGCTTGAAAGACAGATGCAGACAAACCGGGGAGGAAACATATCTAACAAATAAAGACATCGATCTGTTTGTCATGTTGTCAGAAACAAAGCCGCAGGGTATTCTGCCTCCCAGCTGCTCGTATCAGGCTGCAAATAAAGTAAAGCACACAGACAGCGGCGCTGAGCTGCTGACGTTCATGACACCCTCGGCTCGCGGCTGATGAGAAAGCCTCTATTCCTGAACTCGCTCCCAAACAAACACTTAGAGCAGCAGACAGTTGGTGATTATGCTGCTGTTTCTGCCAGTTAGAGGATGACGTCATGGCTGCGGAAACTCTCAGACACATACAGCACTACACCGAGTTTGAGCAGAGAGGAGAAGTTTATGGTTGGAACTGGTGAAAATTGTATGATTTCCGACTGGCAGCTGCAAAGGATTTGAGGAAGCCGAGATACAGCTTCACAGTCAGACTTAGAAAACAGAGGCAGAGTTTTGTGCTTATTTGCTTTAGATTGTAAAACTGATATCACTCCTATGCTTATTCACTAAATGTGATGCTACAACCAGCACCAAAGGTTGGAAACACGGAAAGAACCTCAGGAAATTACTATTTTAAAAAAAAAAATTAGAATATAAAAGACCTGATTACTATTTGTAAAAACATTGATTTTTGATACATAATTCTGTACAGTTTGGGTTTTAACAATAATGAATAATATTGGTGATTTTACTAGATAGTATCTGTAATTTACCAAAAACAGGGAAATTCTGTAAAATAACAGTTTTTCAATCATTAACATACATAATTCTTCTTTCAGATAACAAATTAATCCAGGATTTTTTTTTTTTTGCTGATTTAAATACAGTATAAAAGAGTGTAATTTTACACTCAGATATTGTAAAAGAACAAATTACTATTTGTTAAAATACAGATTTTTGATATGGACATAATTTACAGTTTTGACCATTTTTTAGGGTTAACGTGTAAATTAATGCTTTTGTTGTGTGATTTTACTTGTTATCTGTAATTTAACAAAACTGGGAAATCAGTAATCAGTAAAGCTGTCCAAAAATATTCATTTTTCATACTTTACTATTTTACTGTTCGAAACGTGTAGTTTTTACGCCCAGGAATAAGAAAAAAAAAAAATTCTTTCCAAATCCATTCATTCAGAAAGGAGCCTGATCTTGTGAAGCCAAAATAATGCTTTACCAAGATAGCTGCAGTGCAGTGTAGTGCAAAACATGCCTGGAAAGACGGTGCTGTAGCCTCCAGTTTAGGATAAAGATGTCAGAGTATAATTTGTCAGGTATTGATTTCCTCATCCTACTCTTAGCAAGAATGTTTTTTCTTTTTTCTAAAGATGCTCCAATACTCACGTTCCACAGCTGACCATGATGCTGCCCACCCTGTCGGTGAATCCATAAGAAAACAGGCTGGGAACGTCGTCGTCCATGATCTCCATCTTGCGTCCCTTGAACTCTCCGACCTCAAACAGGCAGATCTTGTGCTTCTCAGGGTCCTGCAAGACGGAAGGAAAAAAAAAGAGTGAGGACAAAGAGGAGACGTTGGAGAGCAAGCTTCTGGCAGGAGTGTAGGAACCAGGAAGAGAACATTTTCAGCCGATTGGACAGAAGCTAAGGCTCACCATGCGCACAGGCCTGAAGGACAGCAGGTAGTCGTTCTTCTGACAGTTGCTCCAGGAGTCCCAACGGGGATACTCGCCCTTCTCCAGGATGAACATCTCACCACAGAAGTTCATCTGCTCGAAGCCCACGAAACTTAGAGGGCAAAAAAGTTGTGACAAAGAGAAGAGAGGAAGGTGAATTTCTATTTAAAGGAGCGCTCCTGAATTTATCATGAAGAATGCTGTGAAGATCGTTGTGTGGTGTGTTTGGTGGGAAGTGATCATTTTTTGGAGGGTAAAGGTCAAAACTCTTTTGGCCTCAGCTGCTGCTTTGATTTTGACCTTTCTATGTGTAATTTTCTCTTGTGACTTTTCCATTTTTATGGAAGCACAATACCAAATGACTACATGTTCACCTTTACTACTTACTAAATACCTTTTATGTTATTTTATTGATACAGTATTTATTTCTACAGGATCTTTCACTCAAAAAAGAAACGTTTGTTATCAAGCCAATTTCATTAAGTTAGCTCAATCTGAATTTAATTTTAAGTCCTAAAGTGTTTTTAATGACTAGTTTAAACCATTTGAAATTGTCCAAACATGCTTGAAATCCTAAACTCAAGGTGGAAAAAAATAATGATGTTATGAAGCCGATTTTATCAAGCAGACATTTGAGTAACACAAAATGTTAAGTTGATGCAATTACCGGCATTATTATGTCAGCACAACTCTATAAAGAATAATGTTTGCAACCTAAATAGTTAATCTAAACCAGTATATTAGATTTTTTTATCTTGCAAATATACATTTAATTCAGTGGTGGGAATGTGTCACTTTAATTACTTTACATGACACGTTACAGAATCAGAGGAAAGTTGCTGCACAACCCTCATCCCAGTCACTGCTGCTGTGTGTTTTGGGCTGTTTCAGAAGTGAATTCCACTCCGCAGGTGCACTCTCTGCAAATGACTCGGGATAAAAGCATCATCGAAATGCCTAAAATGCAAAGTGGGAAATGTCGCATAATGGGGAGTTACACCTGTGAAATGGGATGCTCTTTGCTTCGGAGCAGCATGGGTGGTAGGTGCAATACGCAAAACGTGGGCGTGTTGGTGTCGCAGCGTGTAATTTTGGCTACTTACGGCCCACAGTCGACACGCAGGGAGCGCACCTTGTCCATCCCCATGTCGCACACGTTCATGCACTCGTTGGTGATCTCGATCATGCGACCCTGGAAGTTCTCCTGATCGAACACACACATCTGGAGGAGAATTTTGGGTTAAAGCAAAGAGATATGCCGTTAGAAAAGTCCCTGAGGGCGGTTTCAAAGCCAAAGGCAACAGCCGAGGAGGGCAGAAATAGCACAGAAGCAGTGTGACATGGGAGAAACTGTCCAGACATGTAAGAGTAATATGAAATGTTGTTATGACAGCTATCTCCTCTGTGAGTTACCGCACAGAGGCCTCAGATTTTCCTGTCAGTCGTAGCTGTCGAACACCCCCTCACTGAGCTATAACATGAACTCAGAAGGTAAACTGTTGCAGCAGTGTGCGGCCGGCTGCTTCACAACAAGACGACTGTACGATATATAGCACTTGTCTGAACAGCTGCTGTTTGTGTGTGTACGAGGACCGTACCTTGTAGGACATCATGCCCATCTCAGACATCTTGTTCTGAGCTGCCTTCCCATCAGTCTGGGAAGCAGTCTTGGATTTCTCTCCTCCAGCAGACATGATGACTGGGATGAGGAGAGGAGAAGCTGTTACCATCAATCCTTCTTAATGGGATTTTTTTTTGTAACTGGGTCTCACCCAAATAGAAAAGATTACAACAGGAACTACAAGGCTGAAATGCACTTATGAGACTTCATTTGAAAGGTAGTTTCTGAAGAAGTGCTTGTGGATAAAACTAGCTTAGTGGCTGTTAAGAGGCTCACTAAGTGCCTGTACAAAAAAATATAAAACAGTATAGTGTCAAGGCCTTTTCCCGTGATGCTAATATTCTCCTTCCTTGACTAAAAGAGAAAACTACAACACCCTCTTCACAGTAGCTCAAAGATATTATAGCATTTCAAATCATTTCACAAGAGGGATTTGGTGTTCAAACATTAACTTCATGATCAAATCTATTAAAGAACTTGTTAAGTTAGCAACAGCAGTTGCATGAGGAGTTTCCAAAAATTTTAAATTAGCTAAAACAATGGCAAACATATATTAAATATATTATATATTCCAGCTATTCTTTATTTATGATCCAATAGCTGCCACTTTATGACACATGAATATAATTTTAAACCTTTTTACTTCACCGTAGTTCTGTTTTCTGCTTAAAATTAGTGACAAATCCTCTCTAGAGACAAAGCTTAACCACTACAGATCCTTGACTAACCTCACTTCAACAAAAAGAAATAAACCTCTAACAAATCTGCATTCAGTTCAGCTTTCACCACATTTGTTTTACACACACATTTCTAAAAAACATCAAACTTTCAATGAAAAATGTGCAAAAAAATCCCAAAAACAACATAGAAGTCCTCTGTCCAACATGAAAGTGAACCATAGCTACAGGCTACGGTAGCTTTTAATACGCACTGGCATACATGTAAACACATTATTAAACACATTGGTAGTCTTAAACTTTTAACATTTTGAGCTTGAAATTTGCTGGATTTTTAGATTCCACAAAAAAAAAAATCCAAATTTAAACATTCGTTTTAGCAGAATTTGTGCTCGGAATAAAATCGTATTCTTAATGTTAATTAAAGAACAGTTATTCTGAACAAGCTGCAGTGCATTTATTGGCAGCTATTGGATTTGTACAAAGGAAATTCAGACTTTACCAGCACCGTTTGACTTTAGCTATTACCAACGTCCAAGATTGTCCTCATTTTTAGGCGGTACATTAGGTTATTCTTGCCTTCTACCTCCCTGTTTTCGTTTCTTTTCTGTATGATGTTTGTCCACTGTCTTACCTGTGGCAGTGTGTGCGTAAAAGGAGTAGACTCGGGGCTGAGACTGGTGGTCTGTGTGAGAGTGCGCCGGGCCCCTCGTGGCTTTTATATGCTGGCGCCCAGAGAGAGGGATTATAGTCACAGAAACAAACTCGCTGAGCTCACAGCCCCCACAGAATAGAAATACCCCCATCATCAAAGAGAGAGAGAGAGAGAGAAAGAGAGACAGAGGATGTGGCTGAAAGAAGAGAAGAATATGTGGAAGAAAATATGACAAACCCAACATCAGTGTGTATAAGATGAATTAATCAACCAGGAGAGTGAAATCAAAAATGAGGTGTTAACTACACAGCAGCAGCCAGACTGACCAGGTTCACATTTAAGAAACCTGTCACACAATTATTCACTCGCGTTCCCTTTGGTGTCGTAGTAGAGAGGTGCTGGGACAAACAATAACAGGGAAAGCAATAAGCTGTAAGAAGCAATAACCTTGCTCTACTTGCACCTCTGGGTGAACAAAGAGCTTCAGAGTGTGTGTGGACAATAATCTGAATCTCTCTCTTCATCACAGGAGGAGAAAGCTATTAAATTAAAGCCCTCAACCTTCTCTTTTTTTTTTCTAAATTCTTGCGTGGGTGAGTAAAACATTGCAGCCGCAAAAGGAAAGTCTACGAGATCCAAAGTGGACGTGAGGGAGCGAGCAAACCGATGTAGCTCAGGCGAGGTCATGTGTTTGTGACATCAAGGCTCCGGATGAGGACAGGAGGGAAATAGGAGCAGCACCTGAGCTCCAAAGCTATTCTTGTCTCAGATTCAATGGTCGGCCTCGTTAATTGTGCGATTTGTATTTCCTGAAGCTCTAGTGAGCATCAGCAGAAGGTCAATGGAGGAAGGGTTGAGGGAAGGAGTCGTACGCTTCACTTTTAATGGCTGTCGGACGTCCTCAGTCACTGCTGAGAGTCACTTTAATGAAGAAAAACGGTGGAATCAGGCAGTGGTGAGAGAAGGCGAGCTCCTTGAGGCCACATCTCTTATTCTTGTTGCCTACTCTCCCTAATGTTTATTCCCAAACCGTGACCAGAGGACAGACTGAGGTCCTCCACTCGCAAGTGACTGCATCCAGTCAAGCATCCGTGAGGACCTTCAAGCTATTGAAAAGCTTCTTCTTGAGGGACTTTCTTCTGTCACAACTTACAGCACAGATAGTAGAGACCCTAGGTTTCAACCTATATTCAGTTTCATTCATATTTATTTGCTTTATTAATTCTTTGATTTCATTTTATTTAACATTTGTTCCACCAATGAATCTCTTGAGATAAATGTTTTCGCTGGTCCAAAATAGTAGAAAAGTACTTTATATGATACAATATAGAATGGAAGTAGACACAGGTGATACAAAACAGTTCACTTTTGTGGCTTTCTAAATTGTTCCAAGTCTTTCCAGATGCTGCTCAGTAGAAAAGAGGAGAAATTTACATAACATAATATATGCTTTTAAGATACTAAAGATAGTGTCTTTGCAGGGAATCAGTGTTTTTAAAAGAAGCCGTCTCTGTTTAAAAGTCTGTATCTGTCATGTATCTAATGAAATCAAATCAGTGCTATTTCTGTGACATGTTTTAAAGCAACCAGAGTTGACAAAAGTGCTGTACACAGCATTAGACAGAAAACAGGATAAAAACTTGGAAGATTGATTTGTAAAATGATATATATGCAAAATACTACACAAAAAAAGATACAAAATATTTTAAAAATGCAAGACCAGATAGGACCAGGAGACACAGAACACAGGATAACACATCCTAAGATCCATTTCTAAAGCAAAATAGATATAAATTACCAAAGTATTAAGACCACTAAGAGCAACCAACAACCATTTAAAATGTGTACATATTTAGATTTGTCTTTAAAGTGCCAGTGGAGAAACTTTTGACTGAAAGGTGGAGTCCATTCCAAAGCCTTGGAGCTGCCACTGCAGAGTCATGACCCACTGGCCTCAATTGTGAAGCTTTAAAAAGCAGGTTTTCAAAGGGTCTCAGAGTCCTGAGGTTAAAGCAGAGGCAGACCGGTTCTGAAATGTACCCAGATGCATAATACATAATTGTATCACCTCTTCATAACTGTTGACAAGTAGAGTGTCCCTATTCTAAACACAGACAAACTTAACACTTAATACCAGCCGACAAGTAGAAACAAAGTGCATGAACATGGTTATAAAATTACCCACTAACACCAGAACTTTCTCACTTTGGGACCTGTGGGCTGTTTCTATCTGCATGTCTGCAACATGGCTCCACATAGAAAATAACTGCAACAAGAATTTGATTGTCAGACTTTAAAAAGATGGAAAAACCTACAAGAAGATCATTGACCAACTCAAAATCAGTCGAATCACAGTTGCAGCAGCAATCAGGAGAATGAGCCATAGTACCACTAATCAGAGCTGCAGCGGTCGTCCTACTAAAATGATGCCACGCACAGTGCACCACTTTCACAACCTACCTCTGAAAAACAGATGGACGGTGCATCAGACTTGGCACAGGCATTAACAGTGGGAGTGAGAGCTAGTGTGAGAGCTCAGATAGCATAAAAGATAGTATAAAACATCAACATCTATGGACAGTGTCTAAGACCAAAAGCCATGCTTGCTTTTCAGCATAGAATGGCAAAAAATAATTGTCCTCCAGAAAATGCTAATAAGTCTGATGAACATTGGGAGCAGATGCTTTGGTTAGATGACACCAAGATATATTTATTAGCTCAGATGGGGTCCAGCATGTTTGGTGTGAACCTGGCCAGGACTACCACAGTGATTGCATAGTCCCAATAGTGAAGCACAGAGGTGGGAGTGCGCTAATGTGGGGCTGCATTAGTGCAAAAGATGTCGGGGAGATGACATTTATAGACACCACCTTTTATGTCTGTGGATCCATCTAAATACTGGCCAACATAGAAGATTCCTGCAGAGAAGGAATATTCCAGCATGATAACCATCCACAGCACAAATTCACACAAGAGTCTCTGGAGACAAAAAACTCTAAAAATTTGTACATCTCTGGTATCTTCCAGGTCAAGGAGGGTTGAGTTTGTCCTACACAATTAAAGATGTACATAAAGTCTTTAACAAAATAAAAGATTTGAATCTCAGTAAGCTGTACAGACGTTTATGGCCTTGACTTTTTAGTGTGGAGCCTGTATTTTTAATATTGTAAGTCTAAATTGTTTTTTGTTGGATTGTTTGTTTTTGACAATAGAGAAAAAATTGAACTGTTCAACTTAGAAGTGATGCGGTTACTGTAAGGTGGTGCAATACTGAATCATTTGACACTTAAGTGATTTGGCACACTCTTTTCTGTCGTGTACTCCATATAAAGTCCACCTGCCTGTACTTGCTTTGTTGGAGTAATAACGTATTGCAGCTGATCTGGTGGCAAATGGCAAAATGAAGCCAAACAAAGTCAGTGACATTTTCCATGTACTCCAATAAAACATCATCCTCACAAAGCCCACTGATCAATACCTGGCTGATGTGAAGTACGGATGGTTGGTTTGATTGATTTTTCTCCACAAAGAAAGTCAAGAGTAAATAGCAGATCAGTCGCATTTTATGTTCAACCTTTCACATAGAGGCTTCTTTGTAATCGTATGTTTACACTTATCCATTTTGTCAAGCAGATGTGTGAAGCCTTCCATTTCATCCTTTCTTTAGTCCATCCTGTTTACATCGAACCATCTGTAAAACTCACACGTGCAACATAACACTTTAAATTCTTCATGGCAGAACTGAATCATGTCAAATCAGGAGCATTTCTTTCGCTCAAAGTTTCAAAAATGCCTGCAGAACTCAACACTGTCTGTCCTTATGCTTCGACCAGTTCGTTGTATTTGCATTCCATCTGCATGTACTGTAAACAGGGTCTGATTTAGTGGTGGTGATGGAGCTGTGACTGCCTGGAAAGTAATGGCAGTCGTGACTTGGTGATCTTTGAAGTAACCGCTGTCTTACATGTGTGTGTTTGTTTGAACATGTTCAGGAGAACTTGGTGGCAGCCTTTGTGCTCTCTGGAATAAATGTCAAGGACCAAAGGATCTGAAGATTCAGGGGGGATGTTGTCATGGTAACCCTGGCCCTGTGTCTGAAGTAATTGACTGGGGGGTAAAAATATTCCACATATGTGGATTATACACTGGCAGTCACAAAGTTGTTCCTCCCTTTGTGATGGTTTTGTTTGGATTTTTTTTGCACAGATTTTCTCCTTCACTACGAGATTGAGGTTACCATTAATTAATGAACAATTATCGCCATTAATTGAATTCCTCTGTCCCAATTTCCTCCACTGTTGGAAGCTACCATTGAAGCAGGCTCCCCGGATGGCTCTCCAAATCCTCCTCATTCTCTGCCTATAGCCCCGGCCATTGTTGCTCTATACGATGGCACTGCTGACCTATACGAATAGACCACAAACAGGCCCGCATTCATCGCACACGCACCTCTGTGGCTGCGCTGTATATGATCTGCTGAGTCGACAGGCCGCATAGGGTTACAAAGAGAGAGGCAGATGGAAAGAGAAAGAGAGGGAGAGAGAAAGAGATGGAGGGAGAGAAAGGTGGAGATGGAGAGGGAGCAGCGAGCAGCTGGGCCGCCGGTGTGCGCGCACAAACCGCTTTTTTTTACGCACTTTACGCACAAATACGCACAAAACAGGAGTGTCAGGATCTCACCTGCGTAAAGTTGGTGAGCGTTACCCAGTGTAATACCGGAAAACCTGCTCCGTGTACCCTCAAAATAAAACCATAATAAAGGCAATTTGGGAGGGGGGGGAGTATGTTAAGCATTAAATTATTGTAGGCATTTAATTACTGTATCAATTAACAGTTTGTTTGTGTTTTGTCTTCGGAATGGCACACATGACTGAAAACATCCATTAGTCAGTAGTTTTGTATTCTGGAGGTGTAAGGTGATAATATGTTTTTGGGTTTTTTTTTTCATCTCATAGAAACACAGTCAAGCTTACAAGTATTAAAGTTCCACTGAGCTTTTTCTTAACACAGTAAGCTGTAAGTAAATTATGATTCACATGAAATAAATGTGATTCTTCACTGTTTTATGTGTGATGCTTTTGTTTGTCTACTATAACATAATATAATCACATAAATCAATGAAAAGAATCAAACCTTAACATTTTAGAGCCCAGAACAAGTTTGGCACGTTTGGCACTTTTGTTATACAAATGACGTAATTAGTCCAATATAATGAAAGTTTCTGTGAACAGCAGTGAACAGAATAGAAGAAAAACTTATTTGGTAAATGAATACTGATGACATGGCATTGTCGCTTATCTGTATAAGCTTTAGTGGGGCAAACTCTTCATCATTAAGCTGTTAATTAATTTTGACAAGCTAAAAACACACATAAAAAAAAAACAAACAAACCAAAAAAAAAACACACGTAATGTTACATTAGATTTTCAAGCTTCATTATTATTGGATTTAAGGTGTACAGGGGTGGGTCTAGTCAGGAGAGTTTAATTTTGAAGGCGCACCCGGAAGTCTCACTCATGATTCCTGCTTCACACACTTCAACTAACTCTATTCGTTCACATCATTTAGAAAGAGTCGGGGCAGCACGAGCACGCGCGCGAGCACGAGCGTCCCGCGTGGACGCCGGTATAAAACCGAAGCTGCAGGTGGAGACAAAAGTCTGCGTAAAGAGGATTTGGTGCGTGAGGAGCGCGAGCAGAGCATCCAGGTAAGGTGACCCGGAAAATTCCTGATCCAGAACTTTCCCACGGGAAGGATTTGTCGGATTAAAAACGTGTAATGTAATTATTATATTTATTGTAGTGGTGTTTTTAGCTTAGATTCAGGCTGTGTGTCCTGCTCAGAGTCAAATTCCTCTTTTTTTTTTTAAGAGAAAAACTTCAAATGGACACTTGTTTTGATGAAATAAATGAGTTTGTTGTTTTAAAATGGTCTCACCTGTTACAATTTGTTGTTTCTACCTGTTTTCTCATCCATGATCTATGTTTTTTTTTCTTTCCTTCTCTACTCTAGAAATGTACAGAGTCAGTAAAACCCACATGACCTTTCCCATGCCCCTCCACGGCATGGGCACAGCCCCCTTCTTCAAGGTGAATTCACACACTTTCACTGTCGTCAGCTACTAGTATTAAAAAAAAAAAAAAAAAAGCAGCCCGTAGACACGCTCAGCTTCACGCATCTCCTCTCTGTGTGCAGGTGACTGTGTTTGAGCAGGAGCACTTCCAGGGCAAGTGTCTGGAGTTCACCTCCGAGTGCTGCAACATCCACAACTGTGGCATGGACAACATCCGCTCCATCCGAGTGGAGAGTGGAGCGTGAGTCACACAGCCTGTACGCCTGCGAGTCTCTGTGGACAGCTGACTGACACTGTGTGTGTGCGTGTTTATGTAAGTGCGTCTGTGAGGAAACTAGTGTCCAGCATGTCACAGCCGAGGCCACTGCAGCCCACATGTAGGGTCCAGTCAGCAGGAACAGTCGTGAGGGGTGACGGAGAGTTTTTTGGCCGTCGTCTGAGGAGCTAACAGGGTCTTTAAAAGCCATTTAAAGGCAGGATTTTCACTCTGTTGAGGTTATTTATAGTTAGCATACATACCTCACCAGCAGTCAGCTGATAATTAAAGGCCACACAAGTGTTTTTATCCCTTTGATAAATTATTGTTCCATTTCTCTTTCTCACTTACCGCATGTGAAGAGAAATGTCGAGGTCCTTCTGATTAAAAGCACACTGAAATTTAAATAGGGACTATAACAACCAAGTTTAAATCTGTAGCTACTATAACAAGAAATGTTATGTAGTGGTGGAGAGTAAACTGAGCAGAGTGTGCTTGATCAGAATAGTTTCTGTTGTTGAGAATTTTAAGCTTCTGCTTCACTTCATTTCAGATGAATATAAATATTTATAGTTTATTTTCCACATTGAGGTGGTACAGATGGACACGTCAGGGCAAATGTCGACATGCCTCTGATGAAAAGTGAAATTGAAATTTTATATAAAATCTATTGGGACTATAACAAACAGTTTTAAACCTGTACCTACTATAACGTGAATTATTATTCTATATTATCTACTTTTAATTAGACTGTTTTTTCACCGCAAATTTGTAACTTTTTAGCTTAAATGTTTGTTTTTTTCTTGACAACATTAAATATTGTAGTTTCCTGTATTATAATCGGGAGTTGAGAATAGGCCAAGCAGGGTGTACTTTATCAGAGTTTTTTTTGTTTTTGTGAATTTTAAACCTTTTGTTCACTTAATTTCTGATGAAAAAAATAATATTTATATAGATTTTTTTTCACATTAAGGTGTTACAGAGGGACATGTTGGACCAGTTATATATCAGAGGTTTCACAATCTGATGAAGATGTTGCCTCCAGCAGCTCTGGAGCAACTCTATAGTACATTCTGAGTCATTTTCTGGCCACCTGCTGCATATAAACCCAATATTAACTCTGCTTTTAGTTCCTATTTTGGTCTCCACCAAGTTCTAATTGGAATATCCTGCTTTTTAGGTGTTACATATTCCATTATCCCCACTAGATTCAGTTAGCTTTCAGGGCTTTCTTTCTTTGCATAAAACAGCTGCCTGCTGTGACTGAGTGTAAATCACATCATTACACCTGCAGGTCCAACAGCTGAACAGTGAGCTAAAACTTGGTAGAAAGCTCTGTAAAACTGCAAAGCTACAAATTCAGTGGATTATTCCCTCTAGTTTCATCATTTTGAAGCTATTTAAATTGCAGCATTGTCACTTTGTGGAGGTTATTCATAGCCAACACACATACCTCACCAGCAGAAAGCAACTGATAATTAAAGGCCACATGAGTGTTTTTATCCCTTTGATAAAATGGTGTTCCACTTTCCTTTCTGAGTCACTGTATGTAAAGGGAAATGTCAGGGTCCCTCTGATGAAAAGAGCACAAAAAACTTTAGAACTATCAATTTAGACAATACCACACAATTTTAAACCTTTATCTATTATTATGCTATCAATGCCTTTATTGTATCTTTCTAGGAGACAGTTTTTGGACTGGAAACTAATTAGGTTCAGCCCGGAGTGCAGCTCACAGATGAGCTTTTTCTTGATAACCAATAATATTCTAGTTTCCTGAAATATAATCAGTGGTGGAAACTAACCAGAGCTAAGTGTACTTTACCAGAATGTTTGTTTTTGTGAATTCTAAACTTCCGCTTCACATCATTTCAGATGAATATATTGTATTTTTTTAATCCACTAAATGTCTCCAATGGTTATTGTTACAAAGGGACATATTGAACCAGTATATATATATATATATACACAGAGAGAGAGGATCCAACAGCTATGGTGAAACATTATTGTCCATTTTCAGCAGCTTTTCTGGCCATTAATTCTTCTTTTAGCTCTGTTTTTGGTCTCCACCACCATTTAAGAGAAAATTCATGATTTATAACTTATAAGTGTCCCATTATTTCCACCAGATTATTGCTTTTAGAGCCTTTTTTTTTGCTGACAGCAGCTTCCTGCTTTGTCTGAGCGTAAACCACAACAGTCCACTTGTGGGTCTGGCATTTTAAAATGAGCTAAAATTTACTGTAAAACTCAATAAAACTGCACAGAGTTGTTAGATTTCAAATTAAGGTGTTACAGAGGGACATGTTGGACCAGTTATATATATTTATTAGGGTCAGAGTAAAGACATTGTAAACACAGCATCATCATGATATTGTGAAGATTTGCCTCCAGTGGTACATTTTAAGTTGTTTTTTCTGGCCAATAACTCTCTTTTTATCTCTGTTTTTGGTCTCTACCAATTCCTGAGAGAAATAGCTGCTTTTAGGCTTCTAAATGACAAATTTTCTTTACAAAATAGTTGCTTTTAGGGCTTTTTTTCCCCAAAAACAGCTGTCTGTTGTGGCTGAGAGTAAATCACAACATGCATTTGCAGGTACAACAGCTAAACAGTGGGTTAAAACTTGCTGTAAAGCTCTGTAAAACTACACAGAACATCAAATTCAAGTCGTAATTCTCTATAGTATCACAATTCAAAGAAATTCCTTTTGCAGTATTACATTGTTTTTGTCATGATGCTTTGTTGTTATTATAAAAATAGTAATTATCGTCATTTTATAACTACTTCTCACAGCACTGGGTTTTAACTTTTAAAAAGCATCATTCCTAAAAAAAAAACTTGTGAGACTAATCTAGTTCATCTGGACTATATGGATGTGGTTTAATCTGACCTGACTACCAGTGTCTCCAACATTGCTAATTTCTGATTGTTGCATGGAAACGTTTGACCAGACTTGTTTATTTTGTGTTCATGTGAGACCCCACGACTCATAATAAGAAGGTGATTTAGAAAATGTGTCTTTAAGGCCTTTTAAATGAGCCACAAAGTTACAGAAATAGTCAAACTATACAAGGCAGGATGCAGCAGTCAGTCACCGTAACTACATAACACACAAAAATGATTTATTTTTAAATGTGCAGCTCTATTTAGTTGTTGCTTTTTCTAGTTCTTGCTGTTTCCATTTTAGTTTTTGTCACCTGTTCCATGAAAGTGAAAGTTCTCCAACAAGTGTTCAGAGCACCCACAACTGAGATTTGATAAAAGAACCTCCTGAGCCCACCTGGGCTTCAAATTACAAAGTGCACAGTCTCTTCATTTGTCCTGTATACGTAAAAGAGCCGTTGGCTGGTGATTCCTCACAGGGCTGGGAAAATCTCCTGAGCTCTGTGACATAATTTAGGAGCTGTGGACGACACTCAAGAGATAATTATGCATGGCATTTATTATTAACTCTGAGTGTAAGAGAAAACTTGTGCCATCGTCAGTGTGTCTTGACGCACCTCCACCATGAGCGACTTTTTACGTAACAGCCCAGGTCTTAGTCACAGCGTGCAAAGCTTGCCAAAGTCAGAGTAGTGATTCTCTAAAGACATGATGCACATTTAGCTCCATTTTATCAGGCCAAAAAGTGATGGAGCACTTGATTTCACGGACAGTGCAACAATGACCTCTAGCTTTTTCGATTAATGGCAGACAGCATAAGACAAGATTTCAGGTTTCCTTTCAGCTATGTATACTTCACCTCTTATTCTCTGTGCAAACTGGTAAAAACATGCTGTCTTACTAAAAATTGAAGGATTAACCTAGTGCCAGGTGGTCTGAGTGTACAAATCTTATTTCAGAGAAAAAATATGCAGAAACACTGGCTGTTGCTTCAGTTCCTGAAAAGCATTCAGGAAAGCAGGTGTTGAAGTGGATTGTGAGCAGTTCTATCAATCATGGTTGAAAATTTTAAGGAGATATCCACGGATGTAGCACTTCACTCCTTCCAAGATGAACAGTTTAGAAAAATGTTGGAAATCGGGCTTCTCGTTTGGAAGATCTTTAGTGTGGAAATCATATGTGTAAATAAAAACAGGATGCTAAAAACTCAATGTAGCTGCTCGAATTAACTTTAAATGCTCCTCTCAAGTCGTCTGATGTCACCTGTTGGTTTTATGTTCAAACCAATTTCCACTTCTGTCCAGTTTTACTCACCGATCTGACATTTCCGCCTCATGTTTCCAGCTGGGTCGATTTCTAGCACCATGTTAAGGTGTTACAGAAGGACGTGTTGGACCAGTTACTTATATATATATTTGAGGCATCATCACAATCTAAAGAGGATGTTGCCTCCAGCAGCTATGGAGCAACACTATAGTACATTTTGAGTCATTTTCTGGCTACCTGCTGCATATGAACCCAATATTAACTCTGCTTTTCGTTCCTATTTTGGTCTCTACCAACTCCTAACTACATGTCCTGCTTTTTAGGTGCTAAATGCCCCATTATTTCCACATGCTGCTACTTAGCAGTGGGCTTTCAGAGATTTTTTTTGCATAAAACAGCTGCGTGAGTAAACCACAACAGGACAGCTGCAGGTCCAACAACTGAACAGTGAGCTAAACCTTGCTATAAAGCTCTGCAAAACTGCGCAGAGCTGCAAAATCAGGAGATAATTCTTTGTAGCTTCATGATTTTAAAGCCATTCAAAATAGAACGTCCTGCTCAAGATATGTTTAGATGCTCCTCTCCTGTTGTGTGATGTCACCTGTTTGTTTTATGTTCAAACTTATTTCCACTGCTTTCCATTTTCTACTCACTGATCTGACATTTTCACCTCATGCTTCCAGCTGGGTCGGTTACGAGCATCACGATTTCCAGGGCCAGCAGTTCATCCTGGAGAGAGGCGAGTACGCCAACTGGGAGGCCTTCAGTGGCTCCCTGTCCTACCACTCCGAGCGCTTCATGTCTCTACGCCCCATCTACTGCGCCGTGAGTATCTACAGGGGAAGAGGGGAGTAGGGGGGAGAAAAATGAGACAGGTGGGAGTGAAAGAGCAGTCGAGGGCAGTGAAAATGAAAGGATGGTGAGTGACAAAGTGACAGAAGGTGGAGATGGTCAGAAGAGTGAGCCACACAGTGTGAGAATGACTGACACGTTTTCGAAAATAGAAGTGAGACATCTCAGTGCCAAATGTCGTCTCTGTCGGCCGTCTGACAGACCCGGCATTAACTTTAACAGTAACTCTCTGTTCCACCCACTCCACAGTCTCACCAAAGCAGCCGTATGATGATCTTCGAGAAGGAGAACTTCATCGGCCGCAACGCCGAGCTGTGCGACGACTACCCCTCCCTGCAGGCCATGGGCTGGTTCATGCCTCGGGTGGGCTCCATGCATGTGCAGTGCGGCGCGTAAGTCATCCGAACGTCTGACGGGTCAAGTTGAATGATAGCTTTTGTCATGAAGAAGTTTCAGAGAGCTTCAAACCGATAAAAAAAACAAAAAGGGGGAGATGTACAGAGCCAAAAAAAAAACATTCAACACAATCCGGTAAAAGAAGTTGCATCAGTTCACATTTTAAGAGCCAAAACAAAACAACTAATTAACACGCTTCGAAACACATTTTTAATGTCACTCTCAAGGCTTCCCAGAAAATATTTTGCCTCTTCAAAGAGATAGATCTTTTTTTTTTAATTATCACAACTCAACGTCTTTGTTTTTATCCATAAATAGCTATTTTCCCCTACAGGTAACGAACGGTGACGCTCCATTTAAATTGTGTTTTGCATGTCTTAAAACCTTCAAAGTGTAGATTCACACGGCTAGAATGCCTCCCAGCTTTGCAAGCAAGGGAGAATTTTATTCAATTCCTAAGTAGAAACTGAGGAATCAACAGTCAGGTAGCTCAAACTTTGCATAGTCCTGCCCCCTAAATACTGCTGCTTCCAGGTGATCCAGTTCTCCAAGTTTATTTACTTACTTTCTAGAGCTGCTTCTTGTTCACTGTAAAATATTTCAGCAACGAGCAAAACCCACCAACTGTTCTGCTGTTGGCTTTAAAAGTGAACACAAGAATCTTCATGCGCTTCCAGCATCTGAGGAACAAGAAATAGCATATTACTTTCATTATTGATGGTAATGCCATCACTACAATAGCAAAATCCTTAGTGTTAGCACATAGCAGAGCTTTCCGAGTGAACAAATGAACAACGATTGTATGTATAAAGTTAGAAAGTGATAGAAAGTCCTAGCTTCACACACATTCATGTCAGTGTCAATCAATCAAAGAGTTTTCTTCCTGAAGGGGGTGTGGCCAACCGCAGCTCATCCATCCATCCATCCATTATCTATACACCGCTTAATCCTCACTAGGGTCGCGGGGGGCTGGAGCTTATCCCAGTTGACTTAGTGCGAAGGCAGGGGACACCCTGGACAGGCCACCAGTCTATCACAGGGCCACACTTAGAGACAGACAACCAAGCACACTCACATTCACAACCACAGCTCAGCTGTACCTAAAGCTACAGATACTGAAATAGTCTGTTTAGAACAGGGTTGAAACCAGGGACTACACAGTCACGATGAAATGAACAATCTTTGCAGTATTTTGAGCTGAAAAAGAAACATTGTGGGAGCATGTCACACTTTGTTTAATTTGCTGAAAAAGGGAAACAATATGAGCAACTAAAAATAATCCAATGATTTCTATCTGTTAGCACAGTTATTGAGGGGGAGGCCATGTATGTTGCTTTTGGTCCAGATCAAAATATCTCAACATTTTATGTATAGATGGACCCTACATTTGGTGCAGGCATTAATGTTCATGCTAAACAAGGAGGTTGAACTTACAGCTTACCTTCTAAGTGCTCTAACTGGGCTCATGTTACCATAACAACCACTCTTATTGGTATGTTATACTGGTACTGACAATAGCCGTAATACTTAAAAAATGAAATATTTCTATCATATTTGGAATGTCCCTCCTCCATCTCATTACACTTGCATTTTGGGTATATTTAATAAAAAAAAAAAAAAAGAGGACGAACACAATAAAAAAAAAAAAAAAAAAAAAAGAGGACGAACACAATAAACAAAGTTGAATTTGACCAATAGTATTATTATTTTTTTGTTAAATTTCAGTGGTCGTGGGTTGGACTCCTGCTCATGACCCTTTGCTGCAGGTCTCTCCCCATTCTTCTCCCCCCTTTCCTGTCTATCTCTACGACTATAAATAAAAAGGCAAAAAGCCCAAAATAAAAATATTTTTTTAAATAAATAAAAATCTGATATTGTGACAAGCCTGAAGTCACCACGGCTGCTTAACGTTCTTAACATTTGCACAGCCTTCAGGAACAACTAGCTGTTTTCTGTTTTACTCGTTTCCACTGAATCTGCCATGACACAACTGGTATTTATGGAAACTTTGCAGCACAACAAGTCCTTAAATTAGAGCGCTTGGCTTAAGCTCGTCACAGATTGTATTGGCACACGTCGGGTGATTAGCAACAAGACAGAGCTGCACAGAAACACCAAAGACATGCATGCAGTCATTTTGACCCGCTGTTGCTATGACATACTTTATCACCAAGAGAGCAACGACAAGTAGACTTTCTGACAAATGTCCTGCTCAGTAAATAAATCATTTAATTGTCCCTGTCATTCAGGCTGATAGTGACTTAACTAATCTCCCCCTGCTGCCTCTGTGTTTCGACAGCTTCGTGTGCTATGAGTATCCCGGCTACAGAGGCCAGCAGTACATCATGGAGTGTGAAAGACACAGCGGAGACTTCCAGCACTGGAGGAACTGGGGCTCCCACTGCCAGACGCCAAAGATCCAATCCATCAGACGCATCAGGCACTGAGAGTTGCCCGATCAGGACTGGCGGCAGCAGCAGCAGCACAGCCTGGGATCAGGCTAACTCCTGGTCGCCTGAACTCACAGTTGGGTTTGGAGCTTAGGGCCAGGACCGCAAACTACAACACAAACCATCAGTGATGTAGCAGCTACCTCTTTATACCAGCACATAATCATACTTCACTTTATTACGAAGAGTGTTTTGTTTTGGTACAAGTGGAATAAAGTTCAGAGTTATTAGAACATGAAAAGAGATTTCTGTAATTCTTGTGTGAGCAATGTTTCTGTTGTTCTTTTTTTTTCCACATTAATGATCAGTAAATCCATCAATGAAGCGGGTGGATGTTTGTTCCTCAATACAGAGACTGAGAGAACAGAACACAGAAAAGTCACTAAGCAATAAATGCTGATAATTATTTACGTAATTCTCCGTGTGTGAAACGACATAGGTGGCAATTATTCCAAACGTAAGATTTTTTTTTTTTTAATAGAATTTGCTGCACAACATCAGCACTGTATGTGTGTAACTACACTGCAGCACAGAGGGAGCATTTAGAGATCTTACCACAATGTTTGAGTGTTTATTCCTTTTTGAAACTTAACACTTTTAGTCCAAGATCCACTTAATGCAAACACTTCAGAACCTCCTATGTTCCTCCTATGTTCTGTGTCACTGCAACTGTAATGAAATTATTATTCAAGTCTTGCTATTCTTTGCGTCGGCTTCAAGTTTCCATGGCAATAGGTGTTCTGCTGTTACCGCTAACTTAATGTAAAGTAGTGACTCTGACAACACCCCGCCCACCAGTCAGGAGAAACGCAATCAACAGCGCTAAACTTCCGTCTTTAAAGTGTGGCCATATTTAAGAAAAAAGCACAGATCTATTCCTGTGAACACAACCAGCAGTGTTACATGACATAAATGAACAAGGTATCGGTGCAACATAAAGGAGATTTATTCACTGAAACACCTCTGATTTTCATGTTAACTGCTAAATTAAATATATAGCAGGATTGCTTTCCTTCCTTCTACAGCTTGTTTAAATAGAAATGTACACTTTGGTTACTGTAACTGAATAAAGGATTAACTGCATCCAAACTTAATGTACAACGCAGGAAAGAGATGAAATATATGACCATCTGTATGGAAGCGTGACAGCTTGCAGCCCTGAATAAGCCAAGTAAATGCCTTTTTTTTTTAACTTCAAGTGAGCATGACGTAACTTCAGAAACCGACAAAACAAAACAAAAACCATGCCAGCAAATAAAGTAAAAACTACGTGCAGTAATGTGAACACAGTAAGAAAATCGTGCCGTTTAGGTTTAACTAAAACCGAAAAGTGAATCGAAACTACCAACATCCCCAATAGTTATTTCATACAGCAGACATATTGCCAGGAAAGCTCAGGTGGAATTAATGATGCCTGAGAGTGAGCCAGCAGGCACACCAGTGGGACCTTTCTAAAGTAGGATCTCAAAATTACCAACCTGTCACGATTAATAGGCTCTTTTTCACAGCAGAAATTCTGACCTGTCATAGAAAGGAAAAGCACATGCGCTATAATAACAACAATAATGAATATGCTTTACTTAAGTGTCCCAGAGAGTTATGACAGCAAACCAGAACACATAGTGCAAAACCGGGACACTGAAACCGAAGCTGCTGATTAATGTTAGTATTCAAATCTGTGCTTTTCCTGCTTTGACATGTCAAACACAAAAGGACATTCGAGCAAAGACAAAGCAGCTCTTGCATAATGACAAAATCCAATCTCTAAAAACTGTACAGCGTGTCAGACCTTTTAATACTTCTGAGATCTTTTAATGACAGGTGTTCAGTTTTAAAACTCGTAATCTGTGACATGTTGTTTTTCTGTACCAGCAGCATGGAGATATTTCTGACTTCTGTGACCCTCTGACCTTCCCACTAGCACCACCGTGAGGAGGGCATTTGTGTTTTTTAGTGAAATATATCGATAACTATTGAATGAATAGCCATGAAATTTACCATTCACAAATCAATGGTCCCGTCTAAGTGAATTATAATAATTTTGTTGTAAAGCATTTTTGCTCATGGCTACCCATCAACCTTGTATGGACTTTGTGTTGGTAGTTAGCAAATGCTAGCACAGTAATGCTAAGTTAGAATGATCAAGTTTCCATCTAGCTGATATTATTGATCCTAAGAAGGTCCACTGCACAGCTTTAGACTTAATTATTGCTGAGTTAAATATTATTTTATTAAAAACATTTGTGAGAGACTTCATATTACAAACCATAATACCCCTGAGGCCACTGTTTGCTGAAATGCATACCTCACTACTAACGGTCACATGCGACTGAACTTCTGCATCTTCTGCATATTGAATAAAAATATACATTCATTTTCTGCAAAAGGCACATTTTACTCAGCCCTTGAGATACTTTAGCTTCTGATAATTTGCTGAGTTAGCTTGTTTTCTCTGACAAATGTGCATACAAAAGGTAAGGATTAAAATAAAAAACGAAAAAGACAGAAAATCCAAATCCAGCTGGATCATACAGACTCTCTGAAAACGTCTGCTTCTACCAAATATCTGCAGAGCTGCATAACTACACATGTATTGCATTATTAAGGCATTTTGAAAAAAAACTAATATTACCTTAAACACACACACTCATTTCACTTTGTGGTTCCATTGAGAAAATCAAGTCCGAAAATGTTCCTGTTACTTTTTTTTCACATTTTTTTTGTAGATAAACGCTTGTTTTAAATTAAACCAGCTCAGAGTATGGTTTCTACTTATGAAGCACTTCCAGCAAATTAAATATAAGCTGCAAACTGTGCAGCAAAAGTAAAATACAAGTACGATGTTGTAGTCTGAGCTGTAGACATGTTTTATCCAAGACATGAGGTTTAAATGTAAAATAGCAAAATACAGTTCCTAAAAAAGTGTATACCCCTGTTGTGAGTTTATTTTATTTTATTTTATTTTTTGAATGACAAAGTAACGTAAATAAATTTAAAAAATAAAACTTAAAATAAGTGATTGCATAAGTATTCACTTCACCTTGACGTCAGTATTTAGTCGATGCACCTTAGACTGTAATTACAGCATTGAGCCTGTGTGGACAGGTCTCAGTCACTCTGAACATCTGGACAATTTTACTACAGTCTTCTTTGCCAAACTGTCAGGTTTTTCCTTACCCTGTAGCTTTACAAGCATTCCAGGGCCTGCTGCTGATAAGCATCCCCACATCATGATGCTGCCACTTCAATGCTTCTAAATGGGGATGTTAGTGATAATGTGCAATGTTTGCTGTCCACCAACCACAGCAATCAAAAACTCAACTTCAGTGTCATCAGACCAAAGAACGTTCTTCTAGGTGACTTAGAGTCTCCCCACATGTGTTCTGGCAAACTCTAGTTTGGAATAATTTGAGCTTTCCCATACAGCTTTGACTGTTGAACAGACAGCAGTTGTTGTACAGTCTGTACAGTTTGTAAGTCCGTCATGGGAGTCATAGGGGTCTTGGTGGACTCCCTCATGAGTCTCTTTCTTGCTTGGTCACTCGGTTTTTGAGGACGACCTTTAATAGGCAGATTTACACGTCACATTTTCTTCACATTTCTTAAAGGTGGATTTAACTGTACTCTAGGGAATACTCAGTGACTTCGAAATTTGGTCTTCATGGCGTAGATATAACCAGGAGTGCTGATTCACCAGTGACCTTCCAGATACAGGTGTGTTTATACTACAGTCATCTGAGACACCTGCCCTGCATTCAGATGATCTCTGGTTCATTAATTGCATGTCTTCTAACTTCAGTCAGCTGCACCTGTGTTAAATTACGTAGGTCACTTTAGAGGTTGTTGAATGGTTACGCAATCACTTATTTTACACATCTTATGTTTTCAATTGATTTGCATTACTTTGTACGAATCTATTGTCAGCAGAAGATAAAAGACTTTTTTTTGTAAATTGCTGTCAAAAATAAACCCAAATCATATTGACTATGATTCAGTATTTAAAAAGCAATAAAAGGGGAAAACTTCCACAGGAGGTGAATACTTTATATCGGCGCTGTAGTATTTGCAGTTAATGGACCCTTTTTATGGATCCAATTATAGTTTTCCAATTGAAGCTTATGCCTTGTTTGTTGTGTTTAGTGTAGCATGTAAGATTTGCATTATCTGTAAAGGTATGAATGGAGTCCTGAATGCGACTGAATCCAGTGCGTCTCTAACCGCCTTCCCCTCCCGTCTGCTGTCCACCATCTTTCCTACTTCCTCCTCCATCAGCCTTCCTCTTGCTCCTTCCTCTCGCCCTCCCTCACAGGGTTTCCCACCCGACGTTGCCGGTTGCCCTCGGCTCCCCTCCTCCTGGCTCTGGGTGAGTCAGCCCCCCAGGCCCCGGCGTCATGGCCTCCTTCCTCCCAGTCCTCTGCCCCCATCTCCTCCACAACATGCTCTTCATCCTCCTCCCCCTTCTCCTCTTCGTCATCCTCCTCACTCCACTCCGAGTCTGACTCATCGGAGTTGTCCTCTTCCAGGTAGCGGTAGCCTTTGACCTGAGAACAGATAAAGTGATATTCTATGCTGAGTGAATTGCTTTGAAGTGAATATATGCTTGCTTTAGCCTTTTAGTCACTGCTTAGATGTTTTACAATAAAGCCGTGATTATAATAAGACTGTTCACTCCTGCACAACTGGGGATTTCTTCTGCAGAGTTCAGGACACATCACTCTTTGCAGCGGATCCAATCTCACCACACATCAGCTCTCTATAGATTTTTCTTTACTGCTGCATGACACAAAAGAGCAGAGTACGTGCTCGGCATTTTTCCCATAAAAGGAATTGCTGTGGAATTGAAAAAAAAAAAAAATTGCAGACAGCTGGTGTGCAGAGTAGTTTGATGATGATGAGAAGATGTCTTGATGGATACAAAACAAAGAACCATCTCACTCTGGCTTTATCTGCTTCTTCCTACCTTCAAAAGCTACACATACTCAGCTCACTATCTTTAAAGTCAAAGAAAAAACTGTATATTCACACAATTTCAAAGCTGGAACACGGTTAAGTTTGGCATTTCTACTTGGGGAAAAAAATGTGAAAATATGTATTTGATGATCCAAGAAGTTGCTGATTATTTTCCTGTCATATGGCTGATAAACTAATCAACCTATTATGAAAGCCTTATGTGTTACCAAACCCAAGCTAAAGGTGTCAAGGCCATGAATACGCCGCACTCAGATGGAAAAAGGAATCGGGTAAAGAAAGCGCTGCAGAGGCAGGCTGAATGCACATTCTGAAGGCCATGAAACCTTTATGAACTACATCTATTTACGTTGCTGGCGTCATCTGACAGACTATATAGGGGTATACTATGGCAGTGTAAATATTTGATTCTGATTGTGGCCAATTAAAGCACGCATCGCACATAAAACAAAGTGGGTGAGCAGGTTAAAGGTCGTTCTCAATATCACAGCTATAAGGAACTTGTGGCAGCTATCAGCACCTTTTATTCGTGCTTTATTACCAGTGAGTTCAAACACTTTTATAAATGCATTGCTACTTGGAATGCAGCTTCTCTTTTTGTCAGAAAGCCTTGATATGAATGTGATATTCCACTGAGAGAGAAGAAACCACTGAACTTGACTCCGCTTTTTCTATTCCTTCATGTGTTAGACCCCCTCCTTGCTTTATATTTCTTGTTTCATCCTCTGAACTCCAAGCACTTTCTGGGTGTTCTCCTGTCACAAGTAAAAGTCACTTTTTTCACTGATCCAAAATCCTTCACCTCTGTGGAAAAAGCACAACCATGGCTGAAAGCAGACAGAACTCATTAGGTCGTTTGTGCAGTATGGCACAGTTAAAATGTCATTTAGAAAACTAACGTAGAATACAAAAATTGAAAAATAAATAAATAAAAAAATACTGTAATTAACATGTACGGTATTTTTTCAAGTGCCCACAGGTGTTACCAATAATGGGAAAAAAATTAACTCTACTACATATCTACAATATACTATAGATATTTTACTACTTATATCTCTAATTTGTTCCATACTTTTTCGCTATACTTCCATACTTTGAACTCTGCAGTTCAAACCAGTTCAGCTAAACAGGACCTGAATTTTTGTCACTTTACTGCTGGTTGCAACTGAGTTGCTTATGGCTTCATGATTGCACTGGGTGGTACAGAATGTTTTGTTTTCTAAAGATTCTGTTCAAAGCAAGCAATTTATTTGTAATGACACATAGAATAGTGTGTTGTTTGCTGGGTTTTTTTTTAATTTTTTTTTTAATGAAATATCATTAATTCAGGCATACATTTTGGGTAAATTTCCCAACAGAAGGGCACATCACACGTTATTTGTACAAGAATCGTCAGAAAGTTGAAGATCCAATTCTTATTTTTTTCTGTTTTTACACTTTCTAGCTTTAAAAAATAATGTAATTTTGACATTTTTAAAAAATATATTGTACCTTTCAAACTTGCCAGCAGGTTTTGGGGTTTAGAGGGTTAAAGTGGCTTCATTACACATTGATCACTGTGAAACTCTCTTTAATTATTATCAAATACCAGATGTTATCATACATATTACAATGAATATAATATTTTAAGACTTGTAAAACAGAAAAAATTAAATTAAATTAAATAATAATTTGAGTGGGATATTTTTAATTTCTACCCCAAACAAATTGTTACGTCATTACAAACCTGTGTGTCAGTGAAACATTCCACAAAGCCCAGTGTTCTGTTCAGCATTGCAGTGTTCGTATAATCTATGTATTACAGCTCTTTAGACATATTTTTTTATTGTTTTCAAGACCTAAACTTCTAATTAATCTCCAGCTTTAGCAGATGAACACAAACAGATTCAGGACCAGTATTGATCTTGTCAGCAAAGGTTTAAAAAGTCAAAGTTATTTCTACATGAGAGCACCAGTGGGAGTTATGTAAGATATCCATCATTTATATAGAAAATTATTCATGTGATTTATATACAGTGTGTGGCCTATATGCAAAAATGCTTTAATCCCAACCAGCAGGGAACGTTCCCACAGCATTGCTTTAAAGTTCTCATGATTATTTTGGAGAAAAAAAAACAAAAACATTTCAACAAAATGTTAAAAGAACCTTTTGAGGGCATTTATCATTTGAAATAATAACTGCTGCTATCGAGGCTTCAGATGTCTAAAACGTTCCTGTAATATGACTTAATAACAAAAAGGCAGAACATTTTGCCTGCAATGCTCTGAGGATGTTTTGGGGTTGTTGTTGAGGTAACATATCATAAAACACAACAAAGGAAGTACCCAATCCAACATTCAGAAAACATTTTAAGAATGTTGGGGCATAGCAGCCTAGCAATGTTACGACCAAACATTTGAAGAACATTTTTAAAGAATTTATCCTACTTTTATGAACAACTTTTTGGAAACTAACTAACTAAATAAATAAATAGATAAAATAAAAAACCTACCACTGGAAACATTAAAACCACTTTGCAGAATTGATATCCTGCGTTTATGAGCAACATTTGGGAAACTAAATCAAAAAACTAGAAGGTTGCAGAACTTCCTAAAAAGTTTTTACAGCAAGATCCTTGTAGCTGGGTGGCTTGTTTCTTTAAATCCGATATACAAAATGACCAGAATCTTGTGGTCAGACTGTGATCGGTTACCTTGTGTCGTGGCCGAGGGATGCGCGGCAGCCTGTACGGTACTTTCCTGGCCAGGCGGCGCTCCATCACCCAGTAGCAGTAGCAGGCCAGCAGCACGGTGGCCAGCAGGATGGAGAGTTTGGCCTGAAGGGGAAGGGCAAAAGAAATGGGTTGAAAAAGGAAAACACTATAAACACTTGCTTAACAGTCTCCAGAATAAGCACACAGTCACAAACCCTCATGGGCAGGTTGGACCAGAGGTAGACTATAAAGATGGCGATGGCCTGGAACCAGTGGTAGATGGTGTACACGAAGTCCAGACGTTCTTTTTCCTCAGCATACAGCATCCCGAGCAGAGCTGGAACACACACAGAGAGGAGGTCATGCTGAGGTGAAAAAAAACAAAAACCAAATACTGACCCCTGGATCGCTGACGATACTCACTGCTGACACCGGTCTTGTTCAGAGCGGTGCCGAGTCCCCACAGCACCGAGATCACGAGCAGAGGGCCCTGGTAACTCTGGTCCCTGGGCTCTGGAGAAAACACCATCAGAGCCACCAGGAGGGCCACGTGCACGGCGGCGCCCCCCACCAGGCACAGCCAGCGCGGGAGACGCAGGAGGCAAAGGGAGAGGGAGGAAAATACGGAACAGGAGAGGCCGTAGACGACTACGAGGAGCCACAGTTTCTTCAAGCCCAAAGCGCAGACACCGTAGGACTGTGGAGGAAAATAAAGCAAAGGTTAAAGTCTTATTTACAAAAAACACATCATCCATCTATCACACATGTCCGTCTCAGCAGTACCAGAGAGAATCCCTTGATGGCAAACAGCACTTCGAAGCCGCTGTAGATGAAGAAGGGGCAGAGCAGCCGCAGCCGGTAGTCCCTCAGGTGTTTGAAAGGCAGCTGGAAGATGTTTCCCCAGCCGATGCTGCGGAGGTCGATCTCCTCCGTGGGGCGGTAGGCGGGGCCACACAGCACCAGGAACTGTGGGTAGCGGCACAATACAAAGTGGGCAATTTCAAGCGAAGTTTAGTACATGTGTTGCCAAACAGTAAATAATGAAGCAGGTCTTTGAAGTCTTTAATTTGATAAAAAATAATCAAGTCTGAGCAAAGAGCATAACTTAAAACACATTATTAGCCCTTAAAATTGCTTTTAAAGCTCAGGTGGAGCCCGATGCATGCTGGGATGTGCTCAAACCCCTAACAAGATTAAAGCGTTTACTAAAATAAAAGAAATTAAATAATCTTCAGCCCATCCATTCATT